>NC_138297.1:8160000-8277500 GCF_965601325.2 Salmo salar
CTTAGTCTCTCTCTCATTCAACTACCAACCACCATCTTCGTCTCTCTCTCGATCCAACTCCCCTCCTTCCTCTCTCTCCATTTTCTCTATACCCCATCCCTCCCCATATCCCAGCAAACCAGCTCTCTATTGGCATATATAGTAATGTGAAAGCATAACCCTGAGATGACCCTGAATGTTTAACAGATGACCCTCAACATTTAACAGATCACCCTCAGCGTTTAACAGATGACCCTCAGCATCTAACAGATGACCCTCAGCATCTAACAGATGACCCTCAGCGTTTAACAGATGACCCTCAGCATCTAACAGATGACCCTCAGCGTTTAACAGATGACCCTCAGTATCTAACAGATGACCCTCAGCATCTAACAGATGACCCTCAGCGTTTAACAGATGACCCTCAGTATCTAACAGATGACCCTCAGCATCTAACAGATGACCCTCAGCGTTTAACAGATGACCCTCAGCATCTAACAGATGACCCTCAGCATCTAACAGATGACCCTCAGCATCTAACAGATGACCCTCAGCGTTTAACAGATGACCCTCAGTATCTAACAGATGACCCTCAGCATCTAACAGATGACCCTCAGCGTTTAACAGATGACCCTCAGCATCTAACAGATGACCCTCAGTATCTAACAGATGACCCTCAGCATCTAACAGATGACCCTCAGCGTTTAACAGATGACCCTCAGCATCTAACAGATGACCCTCAGCATCTAACAGATGACCCTCAGCATCTAACAGATGACCCTCAGCATCTAACAGATGACCCTCAGCGTTTAGCAGATGACCCTCAGCGTTTAACAGATGACCCTCAGCGTTTAACAGATGACCCTCAGTGTTTAACAGATGACCCTCAGCATCTAACAGATGACCCTCAGCGTTTAACAGATGACCCTCAGTATCTAACAGATGACCCTCAGCGTTTAGCAGATGACCCTCAGTATCTAACAGATGACCCTCAGCGTTTAACAGATGACCCTCAGTATCTAACAGATGACCCTCAGCGTTTAACAGATGACCCTCAGTATCTAACAGATGACCCTCAGTATCTAACAGATGACCCTCAGCGTTTAACAGATGACCCTCAGTGTTTAACAGATGACCCTCAGCATCTAACAGATGACCCTCAGCGTTTAGCAGATGACCCTCAGTGTTTAACAGATGACCCTCAGCGTTTAACAGATGACCCTCAGCATCTAACAGATGACCCTCAGCGTTTAACAGATGACCCTCAGCGTTTAACAGATGACCCTCAGTATCTAACAGATGACCCTCAGCGTTTAACAGATGACCCTCAGCATCTAACAGATGACCCTCAGCGTTTAACAGATGACCCTCAGCATCTAACAGATGACCCTCAGTATCTAACAGATGACCCTCAGCATCTAACAGATGACCCTCAGTATCTAACAGATGACCCTCAGCGTTTAACAGATGACCCTCAGCATCTAACAGATGACCCTCAGCATCTAACAGATGACCCTCAGCATCTAACAGATGACCCTCAGTATCTAACAGATGACCCTAAGCGTTTAACAGATGACCCTCAGCGTTTAACAGATGACCCTCAGCGTTTAACAGATGACCCTCAGCGTTTAACAGATGACCCTCAGCGTCTAACAGATGACCCTCAGCGTTTAACAGATGACCCTCAGCATCTAACAGATGACCCTCAGCATCTAACAGATGACCCTGACTGTTTAACAGGTTACCCGTTTATGGTCATGGGAACCCTAAAGACGAGAGAGTCAGCCAGGCAGAACATGTTAGGCTGACTGCTGAAAGCCATGAATCTTTAGCCAGCATGTCAGCCATGCCAACCAGGGTTAGGCTCTCCATCATTGGATTAAGTGGGTGCCTTACCATCAGGGGTTAAATTGGTTTGTTTTAGGAGGTGGGGCAGCTCCACTTGAAAATAGTTGATTTTTAAAGGGTCATTTTTTTCTGTAACTGGAAGTTTTAAGCTTAACCAAAATTGATTCTACTCGGTTTCTGTCCAGTTTAACTCATGCTTTACCGACTTCAAAACAAAAAAGATAAAGGTTGGGTGATCAGTAACAAAGGGATTTGTGGGAAAGACAGAGAGGGGGGAGGGTCTTATCACAGAGAGGGGGGAGGGTCTTATCACAGAGAGGGGGGAGGGTCTTATCACAGAGAGGGGGGAGGGTCTTATCACAGAGAGGGGGAGGGTCTTATCACAGAGAGGGGGGAGGGTCTTATCACAGAGAGGGGGAAGTGTATAGGGAGAGGAAATAACTATTTAGCATACTGAGGCAGCTGTAAATGTAGTCCAAAAACAGACAATCTACTTGACAGTCTGTGAAAGTATCCTTCCTCTTGACGTGTTAAAAGACCCCTCGCAGCCTGTCTCTGGGTTCAAGATGAACGGCGGTTGATTGACAGGAAATGAAGAAGCCTAAAGGCTCAGGACGAGGTTCAGTTTAAATGAGAGGAAGACAAGGAGAACACAACACCTAAAGACAACTCTTTATTTGCTCTTGCTTCAATCATTTGTTTATACGTTTTCTGGCTTCAATCATTTGTTTAAACAAAAAAATGTTTTGTTTCAATGTTTTCTGGCTTCAATAATTCATTTTAACGTGTTCTGGCTTCAATCATTTGCTTTAACATTGACAGACCTTTGAGAGGCAGTGATCGGTGGTACAAAACCCCTTTCTTGGTTTTAGTGTATTTGACCTATCAGTTAACCCATGACCCAAACACTAACCTTGCTATGACCTCTGATCTTGAATGGGGAACTTGACCTTTTGTTTTCACCCTGACTCATGCAGGATTAACAACAGCCTCAGATGGATTCAACCATTTTGGGTCATTTGACACTAAGAAGGCCTTCAGTTTCTCTTAACCATAAAAAAAAGCTATAAGCATGAAGGAGACTGACAATAACAGAGAACAATGACAAAAAAATCTTTCCAATTCACACGTGTGTATTAATACACACTTGCGCATTTGTGAAATAGGACAAATATATGCACACACACACACACACACACACACACACACACACACACGTAACAGTGTAGGTTCCGTCCCTCTCTTCGCCCCAACCCGGGCTCGAACCAGGGACCCTGAAACACTATTAGCGCGCACCACCGCTAACTAACTAGCCATTTCACATCGGTTACACTCACCCCCCTTTTGACCTCCTCCTTTTCCGCAGCAACCAATGATCCGGGTCAACAGCATCAATGTAACAGTGTAGGTTCCGTCCCTCTCTTCGCACCAACCCGGGCTCAAACCAGGGACCCTTGCACACATCAACAACTGACACCCACGAAGCATCGTTACCCATCGCACCACAAAAGCCGCGGCCCTTGCAACGCAAGGGGAACAACCACTTCAGGTCTCAGAGCGAGTGACGTCACTGATTGAAATGCTATTAGCGAGCACCACCGCTAACTAACTAGCCATTTCACATCGGTTACACATACACCACACACACAAATCAGACCTCACAATGCCAAGGTCAAACTCCAGGGCCAGATATCTACCTACCACACCTGAGTCCTCTATCTACGGAACTTGGCTCCAACACAGATAATATTCATCCCACTCACACTCCGAGGTCATGTCTCTCATTTTAACAGAAACAGGAGGTCAAAAAAAGCACATAAACTCGACTCAGAACACCTATCTGAAACCTTGCATCTCTGACTTCAAGAAAGGATGCATTCCATACATTAGAAGTAATCGATTTATGAATATTATAATTGCTTATGAAACAATCAATTGTGACATAGATATAATTCTATGAATTGTATGATCAGACAGATAATTTAATAATTCTACCAAATTTTTCTAACTCAGAATAAAAGTCTTTATCTAAGTCTGCACAGATGGGTCTTTCTTTTGCTGTTCATCAGTAGCTCTTTACAATTGTCACAAATTAGTTATTATTAATTAATTAATAACCGTTATAATGGCTGAGAAATATCTTTCTCGTTCTACAAACTCAAACTGTTTTGTTACTGAAATGGCTTCGACTGTAAGCGTCAATATAATGATAGCTAATCATGTTATACGTTTTTAGAGTATGTTTGGTCAGGGAAATGGTCAGGAAAATGGTCGGTTGTTATTGATTCTGAAAACAGCCTTCATTTTGTGTGAAAAGTGTTACTTACGGCCGTTGTTTTGGAAATGGTTTGACATCTCCTCAGTTTGAGCTACAGTTGGAGATGATGACTTTGTTCTAGAGTCAGGGTGGAAATGGTCAGGGTGGAAATGGTCAGGGTGGAAATGGTTAGGGTGGAAATGGTCAGGGTGGAAATGGTCTGACGTCTCCTCAGTTAGAGCTACATTTGGCGTTGATGACTTTGTTCTAGTAGTGGCTCTGGGACCCCCATAAGGTGGCTCTGGGACCCCCATAATGTGGCTCTGGGAACCCCATAAGTTATCTTTGGCCATCGCAGTTGAGGTGATGACTTCATTCACAGGCAATGGCATCATAGAGGGCTGATTAGAGGTGCATTCCTCCCGCGGGACACACAGCAAAGGTGGCCTTAATAGGATCTGATGTTTTTGGCCCGGTGCGCACCGAGCTTTGCTAACTGTTGCCAGGTAACGGCACTGTGTGCACTTTGTGAAGTTCTCAGCTGGCTGGTGGTGGGTCTGCTGTTTTTGATTGAAGTACGCTCAGCGGGTTGGTGTGCATGAGAGCACCATAAATGGTCAATGATTCCAAGCCAGAAACAGGGCACCTCAGCACTATGGGAATGCAGGTGGAAAACTCACAGTGACTCAGGAGAATGTTCGAAAACATGGCTTAAATCAATTAAATACCCAGTGCAGTCAAAATTCAGTTTAAAAAAAAGAAAAAATTATATTGCACAACAGCTGATAAAACGAACACAATATACATTTGACAAAAATGTAACAGTGTTATTTCCTGATACTTGCTGGTTGAAAATACAATCTACATAGGACCTTCTAATCAGCCTGTTTGCGTTGGTGGGAGTTTGGGTTTGCCTGGTGACATCACTAAATGGTAAATTGGTTAATAGACTAATAACAAAGAGAGTTCCAAACCTCTCTGCCTAAAACAGCTACTTTTCAGTTTTCCCTTCCCTCACTCAGACCACTCCCAGACAGTCCTAGCAACATTTTGCTTGAGAAATAGTGTTTTGCTAAAAATTTGAATGGAATACTATTACAGTAAGCTACTTACTTGCTACTCAGAAATGATTTGATATTGCTATAAAAGAAAAAGAAACACTGCATATGTCCTGCATGTCACATACTTTCATCATATTTTATTTTATTCTCCAGAACCACTGAGTCTAGTTAAGTGCAGCTATAGGCTTCTAGCCAGTTTACTGCATAGTAAAAGTGTAATATCTCACCTCACTGGAAACAGTAGGACACCTGTTTACACCCATGTCTTTTCATAGTAGTCTAGGGGGAAAAAAATAACTAATCGATAGCAGATGTGTGTGGAGAACCGTTAACACATTTGACCATCATCTGACATCCGACAGTGCACGCACCACAAAACCACACGTGTTTCAGCATATATCATGTAACACAATAACTAACGTCATACTTATAACTCAGTGCAGTAGAGCATGGTCCAACTCAGTTAGGAATGTCTCATTGTTCTGTCTGTATAGTGGACTCAATGTTGGGAGTCCTCGTCTTGACATGTCCAGAGTGTTTCAGTAGCCTTATAATAGACTGGTTAGGGATTAAGCCCACAGCAGCATAGTTCAGTAACCTAGTAATGGAGTTGTTAGGGATTAAACCCACAGCAGGACAGTTCAGTAACCTAGTAATGGAGTTGTTAGGGATTAAACCCACAGAAGCACAGTTCAGTAGCCTAATAATGGAGTTATTAGGGATTAAACCCACAGCAGGACAGTTAAGTAACCTAATAATGGAGTTATTAGGGATTAAACCCACAGAAGCACAGTACAGTAACCTAATAATGGAGTTGTTAGGGATTAAACCCACAGCAGGACAGTTCAGTAACCTAATATTGGAGTTGTTATGGACTAAGCACACAGCAGGACAGTTCAGTAACCTAATAATGGAGTTGTTAGGGATTAAACCCACAGAAGCACAGTACAGTAACCTAATAATGGAGTTGTTGGGGTTTAAACCCACAGCAGGACAGTTCAGTAACCTAGTAATGGAGTTGTTAGGGATTAAGCCCACAGCAGAACAGTTCAGTAACCTAATAATGGAGTTGTTAGGGTTTAAACCCACAGCAGGACAGTTCACTAACCTAATAATGGAGTTATTAGGGATTAAACCCACAGCAGGACAGTTCAGTAACCTAATAATGGAGTTATTAGGGATTAAGCCCTAATAACTCTGACCAACGTGATCTGGGTTCCACATATTTTATTTAAGTGAAACGCACAAAACAATAAAGAATAAACGATACGTGAAGCTCAAGCAGTGCTCATAGGGAACTACACAGAAACAAGATCCCACAACCACAGGTGGGAAAAATAACTACTTAAATATGATCCCCAATTAGAGACAACGATTACCAGCTGCCTCTAATTGGGAATCATACAAAACACCAACATAGAAAAAGAAACTCGAACACCACATAGATATGCTAGATCACCCCCTAGTCACGACCCCTGACCTACTACACCATAGAGAAACAATTGCTCTCTATGGTCAGGGCGTGACAGTACCCCCCCCCCCCCCCCCCCCTCCAAAGGTGCGGACTCCGGCCGCAAAACCTGAAACCAAATGGGGAGGGTAGGGGGGGTGATTAGTGTTGGTCGCGGCTCTGGTGCGGGACGAAGAACCCGCTCAGCTCGCGGATCCACCAGCTTTGGTGGCGGCTCTGGTGCGGGCCGAAGAACCCGCTCATCCCGCTGATCCAGCCATGGACCCGGGCTGAACACTGTGCCTGGACCTCGGTGTCAAGGAAGGCTCCTGCCATGGAGTGGGACTGGACACCAGCCCTGGCCTGGACATCGGTGCCGATGAAGGCTCCTGCCATGGAGCAGGACTGGACGCCGTATCTAGACTGAACACCGGTGCAGAAGAAGACTCCGGCCATGGAGCAGGACTGGACGCCGTGCTTGGACTGGGCATCAGCGCAGGGGAAGACTCCGGCCTTGGAGCTGTACTGGACACCGTGCCTGGACTGGGCACCGGCGCGGAGGGAGGCTCCTACCATGGAGCTGGACTGGACGCTGTGTTTGGAAGCTCCGGACAGTTGACCCTCGCTGAAGGTTCCGGACCGTTGACCGTCTCAGGAGGTTCCGGACCGTAGACCGTCTCAGGAGGTTCCGGACCGGGGACCATCTCAGGAGGTTCCGGACAGGGGACCGTCGCCGGAAGCTCCAGACCGGGAACCGTCGCCGGAATCTCTGGACTTTGAAGGCGCACTGGAGACCTGGTGCGTATAGCCGGCATCAATTGTACTGGAACTATGACACACTTTGCACGGTGAGTGCGAGGCGCTGGCACAGGACGCACCGGACTGGGGATATGCACTTCAGGGCGAGTGCAAGGAGGGGACACAGGACGTACCGGACTGGGGAGGCGCACTGGAGGCCTGATGCGTGGGACCGGCACAAGTTACACCGGACTGGTGAAACACTCCTCCAAACGCCTGTGTTGCTGCATACTCTTAGCCAACTCCATTCTCCGGTATCCCTCCTCGCACTGTTCCATTGACTCCCAGGCGGGCTCTGGTACTCTCCTTGGGTCGACCGACCACCTCTATCTCCTCCCAGGTTGTCACTGGCTCACTCCCCGGCTCCGCCGACCACCCCGTGTGCCCCCCAAAAAAACATTTTCGGGCTGTCTTTTGGGCTGTCCTTGTGGCCGCGAACCCCGGCATCGTCGCTGTCCTCCTTTCTCTCCCTGCGTCTGCTTCCACAGAAGGCTATCGTGTCCTGACATGATCTCCTCCCAAGTCCATGATATTTTCTCCCTGATCTCCTCGTAAGTCCAGGATGCCATCTCCTCCTGGGCACGCTGCTTGGTCCTGTTGTGGTGGGATCTTCTGTCATGCTCGTCGTACGAACTGGAAGCATACTCGGACCAATGTGCAGCGTGATCTGGGTTCCACATATTTTATTTAAGTGAAACGCACAAAATAATAAACGATACGTGAAGCTCAAGCAGTGCTCATAGGCAACTACACAGACAACAAGATCCCACAACCACAGATGGAAAAAAGAACTACTTAAATATGATCCCCAATTAGAGACAACGATTACCTGCTGCCTCTAATTGGGAATCATACAAAACACCAACATAGAAAAAGAAACTAGAACACGACATAGATATACTAGATCACCCCCTAGTCACGCCCTGACCTACTACACCATAGAGAAACAATGGCTCTCTATGGTCAGGGCGTGACAGTAAGTTAATATTGGAGTTGTTAGGGATTAAACCCACAGCAGGACAGTTTAGTAACCTAATAATCGAGTTGTTAGGGGTTAAACCCAGAGAAGGACAGTTCAGTAACCTAATAATGGAGTTGTTAGGGATTAAACCCAGCGCAGGACAGTTCAGTAACCTTTCTCAGTTGATGAGAATGAACACATTATAAAAGACCATAAATTGTCACCCCGAAACAAGTTAGATGAAAGGTTCAAATAATTCAACTGAACTTTTGGATTGTCTTAAAAATGTGCTAAACTCTCAGTTTTGCTTCACCACAGTAATTAGGCACCAGAGTAGACTTTTAATCAGATCTCACATACCCTTACATATTTTTTTTCGTTTTTTTTTTTACTCTTCTACTTTTTCACTCATTGTTTTACAGTCCTTACTGGCTGTCAGCAACTGCCTTGATGTTCTAGTGCAGCTATGACACACAACCTGCCGTTGACAGACACCAGTGACAGATCTGTAGAGTTGGCTTGGCTCAGATAAGATAAAGGCTAAGGTGAGAAAGTCATTGAGGTTGAATCAGCCAGCTGGCGGTTCGGCTTGCCAGCTCTAGAGTTGCTAGGCTTCTCTGTTTGTTTCGGTGCAGTTTTGGCATCGGCTTAGGGTTTCACGTTGCTTTGGATGGATGTTTTATCGCTTCATCTGTTCAGTTCCTGTTGCGCTAAATGGTGAGTTGTGAAATCCACACTACTCTGAATTTCTACATGGCTAAATTCAGATCTACTTAGACAGCTTTAACTTCGAATCCGGGGTCTTAAACTAAAGGCCTGCGTGCCGAATTCGGCCCGCAAGCTGATGTAATGTGGCATGTGGTTGTCTTAGTAAATGCATCCGGCGGTTGCAAAAAAAAGTAATACAAATTATTATTTAAATTTTCTAGCAAATTCATCAGGGATATCAATGATGTAGTATACATAGTAAGCATTAAGCCTAGTTAAGTAAAGGTTAAATTGCACATTTGTTGACACTGGACAAAATGTATGTGCGTTCTTAGCTTGGACATTGAAGACAAAAAAACTAACATTTTACTTTCCTAGTTGAATATATTAACCCCCTATTCTTCCCCTTGTAGGGACACAATTCTTCACCTTCATGTCCTGCATCATTGTACCAATGAAGAGCACTGGTTTCAATTCACTGCACAGTCAACAAGAGTTTTCAGATCATAGATATCCTATCCCTGCTAAGCTTTACTAAAACCCTCCTTATTCTATATGTTTCCACTCAGCCACCCCTAAATTAGTTTTACTGACATCACTTTCTGGTTGTAAAGTGGTTTTCTGTTTAACGAGAGGTCATATAACAAATTACAAAATCTCTGTTACAACCAGGTAAATATGTCTCTTTCATGATGACAATGTATTTTTCTGGTTACTAAAAAAGACCATGACGTCATTGCAACCAGTTTTGCCCGCCGGGTTACTTCCTGTGTTGTAACCAATCCCGTTCCTGAACCTATCTTTGAGCCTATCAATTCCCAGAGCATCACTGTATGAGAAAGAAGCCTCAACAGTAGTCATCATTCTCATGTCGTTGTTTTTTTTTCACAGTTAACCCCTCTTGCAGAGAGAACCAAGTCATTCTAATCTGACATATACATCATAATGCAGCACTTTCTCCGCTTACTCACATCTCCCAAGTTGAAAAGTTCAAATGTAAAACAGAAGGTAAAAACTGCCGGGGAGGACGGCCATAAAACTCAGTGGGCCGTAGATTACATAGAGAAACGTAGTATGCTTACAAAGGAAAGTGTGCGTTGTGGAGGGAGGGAGGGGTGATGGACTTAAGTGATGCTTATATCGGTTGTGTGTATTATATTTCAAAGGTTTTACCTCGGCTTCAAGTGTATTTCACATACTTGTTCTCCATACGTAAATTACTGAATTACTGAGCTTATCAGACCATTTCAGACTCCATTTCTCTGTTTCAATGTCCTACATCATCTGTCAGGTACGGTAGCTATTTATAATTACTGAAAGGTTAATGAAAAATACATGAACGTCTCTCTCTCTCTTTCTCTCTCTCTCTCTTTCTCTTTCTTTCCTTCCCTCTCTCTCTCTCTTTCTTTCTTTCCCTCTCTCTCTCTCTCCCTCTCTCTCTCTCTCTCCCCCTCCCTCCCTCCCTCCCTCCCTCCCTCCCTCCCTCCCTCCCCCTCCCTCCCTCCCCCCTCCCTCCCTCCCTATCTTTCTCTCTCTCTCTCTCTTTTTCTCTCTCTCCCTCTCTCTCTCTCCCTCTCTCCTCCTCATCTCCTCCTCTTTAGGTCCGCACGTTATTTGTCAGCGGACTACCTCTGGATATAAAACCGCGAGAGCTGTATCTCCTGTTCAGACCATTTAAGGTGTGTATGCATTAAAATGGATGATATGAAAAGGCCTCTGTTCAAACAGGCACCGTTAACAGGCCTCCATTAGTGATGAGGAAATAAATGACAGTGGAAAACTACCTGCATTCCTCAACCTGGAATACAATCATAACTAAACCTGTAATCATGGCAACAAAAAATATACCAGGTGTCTCCAAAAAAAATTGTAGTTTTGAGAGAATAACACATTGTCAGTGTAGTTTACAGAACATAATCAAGCATTTTCATGGCACAGGAACTTTGCATGTTGCTACCTAATGTAATAGCACCACAGCTCCATCTGATACAGTGCTTAGGTCATACATTTGGTATGAACATTGAAAGGGTATATCATGTAAGTGTTTAAAGCAGTACATTTTGGCTAATCAGGTACATTTTCAAGGGGGCCTCAACATATGTTTTTTTTTTCCCCCATGACTAACCAACGACCAGTAACACTAACACACTTATGCATTTATGAGACTTTGCGTCAAAATATGTAAACGAATAAACGTATAATACATTTACAATGTTTTTATTGACACCATATGTCAAGTCAAATTAATGTTACATTGACATCTTTTTGTTTTACGAGAAGAACCGTCATTGTCATTGTTGAATACTATCATGGCATAAAATAGAGTATATACTGTCATGTTGAATACTATCATAGCATAAAATTGAGTATATACTGTCATGTTGAATACTATCATAGCATAACATAGAGTATATACTGTCATGTTGAATACTATCATAGCATAAAATAGAGTATATACTGTCATGTTGAATACTATCATAGCATAAAATAGAGTATATAGTGTCATGTTGAATACTATCATAGCATAAAATATAGTATATACTGTCATGTTGAATACTATCATAGCATAAAATAGAGTATATACTGTCATGTTGAATACTATCATAGCATAAAATAGAGTATATACTGTCATGTTGAATACTATCATAGCATAAAATAGAGTATATAGTGTCATGTTGAATACTATCATAGCATAAAATATAGTATATACTGTCATGTTGAATACTATCATAGCATAACATAGAGTATATACTGTCATGTTGAATACTATCATAGCATAAAATAGAGTATATACTGTCATGTTGAATACTATCATAGCATAACATAGAGTATATACTGTCATGTTGAATACTATCATAGCATAAAATAGAGTATATACTGTCATGTTGAATACTATCATGGCATAAAATAGAGTACATACTGTCATGTTGAATACTATCATGGCATAAAATAGAGTATATACTGTCATGTTGAATACTATCATAGCATAAAATAGAGTATATACTGTCATGTTGACTCCTATCATAGCATAAAATAGAGTATATACTGTCATGTTGAATACTATCATAGCATAAAATAGAGTATATACTGTCATGTTGAATACTATCATAGCATAAAATAGAGTATATACTTATACATGTTCCTAAACTGTTTATGCTAAGAATTTTTCTTGGTCTTTGTTTTAGGGTTATGAGGGATCATTGATAAAACTCACCTCAAAACAGGTAAGTAAAAAATACATAATTTTTCCACACGGTGTAACAAATGAGTGAACACATGGTTCAGTCCTTCAGCAGGCTGTTTCAGTGTAGTTTAGACATGGTTCAGTCCCTCAGCAGGCTGTTTCAGTGTAGTTTAGACATGGTTCAGTCCCTCAGCAAGCTGTTTCAGTGTAGTTTAGACATGGTTCAGTCCCTCAGCAGGCTGTTTCAGTGTAGTTTAGACATGGTTCAGTCCCTCAGCAAGCTGTTTCAGTGTAGTTTAGACATGGTTCAGTCCCTCAGCAGACTGTTTCAGTGCAGTTTAGACATGGTTCAGTTCCTCAGCAGGATGTTTCAGTGTAGTTTAGACATGGTTCAGTCCCTCAGCAAGCTGTTTCAGTGTAGTTTAGACATGGTTCAGTCCCTCAGCAGGCTGTTCCAGTGTAGTTTAAAAAAAAAAAAAAATAGCACATCACAGCACTACGGAACTGACCTAAATACCTGTAGCATCGCCGTCCTGAACACATCTGGTGTTTGGGTTAAAGTTCAAGATAAGATGTGCCCTTGGCATTAGGATATCAGGGGCCTGCTGGGAGAAAGCAATTGCAAGCAAAGTCTCAGTAGAGTAAGGACCTACTTCTCCTTATGTTATGATAGTTTTATTGAAGTGTATGAAAGTGTATTCTTATTTTGTGTGTGTCTGGTAGATGCTGGTGGGTGTGAGTGTAGTGTGGGGAATTACATTGGAAATGCAAAACAAGTTTATGAGAACTGTAACACGGGGGGGGGGGGGGGGTAGACTGTAACACGTTACACTATATCTCAGTTAACCCTTTATGGGTGGTGTACTGTAACACAGCAAATGGTTTAGTTCGATTATATGCACTAGACATGGTGGAGGACGTGAGGCCCATCTGATGATAATGATGACTGTTAAATTTATTTAACAGAGTGGAGTGATGGATCTCTAAAACATCCACATATTTAGCTAAAGTGAAGGATTGAATTGAAACATTAGCTGGAGAACACTCCAACATGGTTGCTGAGGTGAAAGGTTAAATTGAAGCCTTAGCGCGGAGGACACTCCAACATGGTTGCTGAGGTGAAAGGTTAAATTGAAGCCTTGGCGCGGAGAACACGCCACCATGGTTGCTGAGGTGAAAGGTTAAATTGAAGCCTTAGCGCAGAGAACACTCCAACATGGTTGCTGAGGTGAAAGGTTAAATTGAAGCCTTAGCGCGGAGAACACTCCACCATGGTTGCTGAGGTGAAAGGTTAAATTGAAGCCTTGGCGCGGAGGACACTCCAACATGGTTGCTGAGGTGAAAGGTTAAATTGAAGCCTTAGCACGGAAGGAAAGTCCATCTGTAGCTAATTTATGAGCTGAATGGTACGATTGCTACTGTAGAGTGAAAACTGTGGTTGAAGGCTTAGCTGGAGGAATTGTTGCATTTCCATTGTCGTTGCACTTGCATTCAGTAGCATCTATGAATCACATTATTATTATGAACAGTACTGACATCAAACGGGAGAACCAAGGACACGGGTGGTACCTAATGTTGTGAGATTCTCGCTAGTGTTTATAGAAGAACTTCGGTATCCATAAAGTACTTTGAATGGCTGGTCATGGCTCACATCAACGCCATCATACCGGAAACCCCACTCCAATTTGCATTCCGCCCCAACAGATCCACAGATGACGCAATCTCAATCGCACTCCACACCGCCCTTTCCCACCCGGACAAAAGGAACACCTATGTGAGAATGCTGTCCATTGACTACAGCTCATCGTTCAACACCATAGTGCCCACAAAGCTCATCACTAAGTTAAGGACAACTGGAACGAAACACCTCCCTCTGTAACTGGATCCTGGACTTCCTGACGGGCCGCCCCCAGGTGGTGAGGGTAGGTAGCAACACGTCTGCCACAATGATCCTCAACACTGGAGCTCCCCAGGGGTGTGTGCTTAGTCCCCTCCTGTACTCTCTGTTCACCCACGACTGCGTGGCCAAGCACGATTCCAACACCATCATTAAGTTTGCTGATGACACAACAGTGGTAGGCCTGATCACTGACAACAATGAGACAGCCTATAGGGAGGAGGTCAGAGACCTGGCAATGTGGTGCCAGGACAACAACCTCTCCCTCAATGTGTGCAAGACAAAGGAGTTGATCGTGGACTATAGGAAAAGAAGGGCCAAACAGGCCCCATTAACATTGACTGGGCTGAAGTGGAGCGGGTCGAGAGTTTGACATCACCAACCAACTATCATGGTCTAAACACACCAAGACAGTTGTGAAGTGGGCATGACAACACATTTCCCCCCTCAGGAGACTGAAAAGATTTGGGATGGGTCCGCAGATCCTCAAAAAGTTATACAGCTGCACCATCGAGAGCATCCTGACCGGTATTGCAACTGCTCGGCATCTGACCGTGAGGCGCTACAGAGGGTAGTGCATACTGCCCAGTACATCACTGGGTCCAAGCTTCCTGCCAGCCAGGACCTATATACTAGGCGGTGTCAGAGGAAGGCCCAAAAAATTGCCAAAGACTCCAGTCACCCAAGTTATAGACTGTTCTCTCTGCTACCGCACGGCAAGCGGTACCGGAGCGCCAAGTCTAGGACCAAAAGGCTTCTTAACAGATTTTACCTCCCAAGTCATAAGACTGCTGAACAATTAATCAAATGGCCACCCGGACTATTTACATTTACCCCCCCCCCCCCCCCACACACACTGCTGCTACTCGCTGTTTATTATCTATGTATAGTCACTTTACAAATACCTCAACTAACCTGTACCAACGCGCATTGACTCGGTACCGATACCCCCTGTATATAGCCTCGTTATTTTCATGTAATTTCCGTGCGTTACTTTTAGATTTAATTTTAAAATAATAATAATAACTTTTGTTTATTTACTAAGTATTTTCTTAACTCTATTTCTTGAACTGCATTTTTAGTTAAGGGATTGTATGTAAGCATTTCACGGTAAGGTCTACATCTGTTGTATTTAAATTGATTTGATTTGAACTGGTTCTAGGATCAGGACCTGCAATTGTAACAGTAAGCAACTGTATTTTTATTTTATTTTATTTCACCTTTATTTAACCAGGTAAGCTAGTTGAGAACAAGTTCTCATTTACAACTGCGACCTGGCCAAGATAAAGCAAAGCAGCGCGACACGAACAACAACACAGAGTTACATATGGAATAAACAAACATACAGTCAATAACACAATAGGGAAAAAATAAAGTCTTTATACAGTGTGTGCAAATGGCGTGAGGAGGTAAGGCAATACATAGGCCATAGTAGTGAAGTAATTACAGTTTAGCAAATTAACACTGGAGTGATAGATGAGCAGATGATGATGTGCAAGTAGAAATACTGGTGTGCAAAAGAGCAGAAAAGTAAATAAAAACAATATGGGGATGAGGTAGTTAGATTGGGTGGGCTATTTACAGATGGGCTATGTACTGTACAGCTGCGGCGATCGGTTAGCTGCTCAGATAGCTGCTGTTTAAAGTTAGTGAGGGAAATATAAGTCTCCAGCTTCAGCGATGTAACAAAATGGATGACTGCAGTGTAGCCGTTATTATGAGTACATGTTTCATGAATTGCTAAGGCATGACAATATGAAAGTGTGTATTCTTATTTTACATCTTTACCTGTCTATTATGTCATGTCGTTGGCTCTCAGATAGCGTGCTTGCAGACACTCTTGTGGGATGTTCAAGGGGAAGGGAGATGGAAGAAATTTGTGGGGTCAAAGCGAAGGTTTTGACAATTTTATTATTATTTTACCTTTATTTAACTTGGCAAGTCAGTTAAGAACAAATTATTATTTACAACGACGGCCTAGGAACAATAATGAGTCTCTGACGGTATCTTTTCGCTCTCTGAGGTGGCTGAAAATGAGCTTGTCTGGTGTGTGTCCACTTGGAGAGCTAGGCAGTTTAGCTTATGTCAGTGTACTTAATGCCAAATGACACTGTGTCCCGTAAAGAGATAACACATTCATTAAAACGGGGTAATGGTCATCGAGATTCCTCATGGACGGTATCGGCAAACGGAAAGCTGTCTTTGCTTTAAGTGGAAGTGAATCCTACATCATATTCATTGTCAGTATTTTGAGGACTTACTTGTTTGCCTTATGCCAGATGTCATATGATGCTTCTGTAGTTGTCATACAGTGTAACGGACTCAAGGCTTTGTTTTGAATGCCTCTTCCATGTTCTGTGTTCATTGCACTGTGAGTTGATCCTTCCTGACTAATGGTAATGACAGTGCTAATGAAAATCAATCATTCCTACAGAGAACACAGCCGTCTCCATATATAGCAAGCCGTCTCGCTCTCTCTCTCTCTCTCTCTCTCTCTCTCTCTCTCTCTCTCTGTCTTTCTAGAAAGCTTTCTACATCGCCCACTGTGGCTTAGCCTCTTGAGAACATGTTTAAAAACTCTCTCTACTTCCCCTCTCTTCTCTGTCTCTCTCTATCTCTCTCTCTCTCTCTACTTCCTCTCTCTTCTCCATGTCTCTCCCTCTCTCTCTCTCTCTCTCCACATCTCTTTTCTTCTCTCTCCCTCTCTGATGTTTGTGTTCAGGAATCTATGAAAAAGTGTCTCCCGTGTTCATAGCCAAAAATTGTTTTCAGCATAGAGACCTTCCTATTCCAAACTAGTACTGCATGTTTATGTCTTTTGATACCAACCAGTACTGCATATGTATGTCTTTTGATACCAAACCAGTACTGTATGTTTATGTCTTTTGATACCAAACCAGTACTGCATGTTTATGTCTTTTGATACCAACCAGTACTGCATATTTATGTCTTTTGATACCAAACCAGTACTGCATGTTTATGTCTTTTGCTCACACCTCTCTCCTAAATATTTGTCCCTGAACAAAAGTGAAGTCACAGAAAATGTAACACATGCACTAATGTTTTGGTGAAAGAAACACAGAACAGGGATTTATGCTTGGCTGCTACAATAAATGACAAGCCTGGAGAGTTCGCAAACAAGTGAACTCCTCTTTCTGCCTCTCCCTCTTTCTCATCTCCCTCTCTTTTCCCTCCCTCTTTCTCCCTCTCCCCCTCTCTCCCTCCCCCTCTTCTTTCCTCTCTCCCTCTCTCTTTCTAGTTCTTTCAAACACACTCGCTGCCCCTTTGCCCGTATTTGGGCATAGGGAGCTATGCACCATCCAGTGAATGTTGAACTCTTGGTGGACTCCACATTGCAGACCTCGAGTTCTCTCTGTCGCCATGATTTTAACAGAGAGAGAGAGAGAGAGGGAGAGAGAGAGAGAAAAACATGTCTATGTCACTCAGACAGAGAAGTGCGGAATCAGTATTATGCCTAAAACTCTGTTTCTTTCCTTTGTTCTGTCTCTTTTTTGTCTTGCCGGTTGTATCTCTCCAGCCAGTGGGGTTTGTCAGCTTTGACAGCCGATCAGAGGCAGAAGCTGCCAAGAATGCCTTGAACGTAAGTTATATGCCCTCATCAAGCTCAAGCACAGCCCAGTCTAACAGTGTTTTTAATGTTTATAATATGTGTTGCTAAATATATATTATAGGCACTCTTACGAACACCCAAATACATTTCTTGGCATCTGTACCTCTGAAAGCACATGATAGGCAAGTACAGATGTACGATCTTAATTTGATCTCTCTTTTGTTGCTGAGAATTTTCATGTGCAGATGAGCTTTGTGACGTACATAAATTCACTGAAAACCTGCACTAACACATGGTTATATTAACAGTATCGCACATTTCCATTCAAGCCTAATTTTGTCCAGCTAATAGCCTAACCACCGATCAAGCAACATTATGGTCTACAATTTCAAATCCTGTTACTGCAGGATTATTTTGCTACGACAATACTGACAACGATCAAAATGTGTCAATTCCCTCAACATTCCCTACATCATTTAATATCTGTGAAAGTCTTTTCAGTCAGGTTTTCAAATAAACCACATTTAATTTAATTTTACATAAAGCTTTGCCATCCCTTTGGATCATACAAGGTCAATCACTCTTAACGCAGTAGAATTAGCACTCCTTCCACACCGAAATAGCAGACATTGATCTAGGATTTGAATTTAATCTAGCTGATTTCAAGCAGAGGCTACCAACCTTGCTTGAGGAAATCATTGATGAGGCAGACAGACTGATGCAAAACAGGACTGATCCCGGCAAAGCTTTAAGTTTATCTATCGAAACAAAGATTCACAGAGAACGCAAAGAAAACTTTCAAATGCCTTTGTTTTTGTCATCTTCGTTTTTTTTAAATGAGTTATTCCAGCTTTATATTTACATATTATGTGCCTCTCGGGTGCAGAAATAAACCAATTTAAAGGTTATATTTGGGTCAATAATGACTACTTTATTACAGAATATCGCGTCTACTGAATCGAAATGGACCAATCCTCGAGATATTGTTGTACATATATCAAAGACGAAAAATGTAATTAAAAAGCAATGCTCACATTATTAGATCAGATCTAGGGTAGGTCTCAAATGAAACCCTCTGTAATGCTGAAAATGGTGTTCTTGTGTGCAGCCCATTTCCCCAGAGTCGTGTAAAGAACACCCCAGTGTCTATAGAAACCTTGTGCCCCCCCCCCCAAGTTTTCTGAGCAAAACATTTGAATGAAAAAAAAAAACGTTTTGGGTATTCTTTTGCATTTTAATTTTTGGACATAAAACTATCAGGAAATCAGCTCCAAGGGATTTTAATTTAAGAAATCTGTTCCCAAGTATTCCCACTCATAATAGAGAGACACTTGAACGTATACAAATGTAAGCAAGATTTGAAATGATTAGGTTTTAGTCAAACATTATATTAGGTTTGGGCTTCCTGAGGTTAATTTGCAGTCCATAAATTATTTGTAATTATGTTTCGGCCCCCCGACCACCCGCTCAAGAAAAAATCTGCCCGCGGCTCAATCTAGTTGATGACCCCTGGTCTATAGCTACATATTAAACTGTAGAATCTAGTTGGTGATCCCTGGTCTATAGCTACATATTAAACTGTAGAATCTATTTGGTGATCCCTGGTCTATAGCTACATATTAAACTGTAGAATCTATTTGGTGATCCCTGGTCTATAGCTACATATTAAACTGTAGAATCTAGTTGGTGATCCCTGGTCTATAGCTACATATTAAACTGTAGAATCTAGTTGGTGATCCCTGGCCTATAGCTACATATTAAACTGTAGAATCTAGTTGGTGATCCCTTGTCAAAAGCTACATATTCAACTGTAGAATCTAGTTGATGATCCCTGGCCTATAGCTACATATTAAACTGTAGTAGAAGAAGAAGAGGTACTCTATACATGTACTATCTGCCTTCACATCAAAACATATAAACCTGTTGGAGGTGTCGAGAAAACTGATAGGCGAAAATAACAATTTCAAGTCAGAGAATCAACTCTCCTCTGAACCTTTTGATTCTGAGTTCAAATTAAAGCAGTCCTCATTATGCCTGTGTAGCTTATTATACCCTCTGTAGCTTCAATTGGCAGAGGCTCAGAGAGTGGTGAGCCAAGGCAATCCTAGTTAATTCCTCCCTTCATGAGAACCGCGATCTCTCGCTTCTTTCAGCGCGGCTCTCTGCATGCCTGCTGGGACGGACCTAGAATCGACCCTAGGTGCGCACCACAGAACTCACTCCACGGGCTTCTCTCTTCATTGATCCGATTCGCTGTGTTTTTCTCTCCGTCTCCGACACACAAAGAAACTCTCATATCGGGGTTGATGTAAGGGTAGATAGCCAGCGGTTAATGCTGTGTTGTACTGTTGATTCACAACTCACAGCAAACAAACAGTGCCTTTGTTTCTGACGAAGAGGACCCATGTTCATCCTGCATTCCATATTTGTATCATCGGTCTCGGGTAGGGTTGGAACATTTTACAATCCTAGTCTTGGGGCTAAAAGTAATGGAGAAGGAAAAATGTTTTGGTAGAAAAGGGAGGTTTTTAATAATTGATGACAGAAATCAAAGTAACCTAACCTTGAGTCAGTTACTCGCAAGGGCCAAAATGTAGCTCCCCTGACTGTATGTTTTGCAGTGGAATCCGAAGAATTTGTCAGGGCTGTCGAAAGATCGCTTTGAGGTGTGGCGATCGCTGTGTGTTATGGTTGGTGGGGGTTTGAGGTCACAGTATTGGGTTACGCTCAGAGTTCGTGAGGGAAAGTGGCGACGTCAGTCTCGTGGCTTCCCTCTTCTATGCATTCTGCCGCTGACACAAGCGACATGGTATCCCCACCAAGCGACATGGTATCCCCACCAAGCGACATGGTATCCCCACCAAGCGACATGGTATCCCCACCAAGTTTGGGTCACCATGAACCAAACCTTAATGCTTGTGTCACCACATGCAACAGAATGAGAATGACGTTGTAATCCAAGTTGAATCCCTCAAGACCACGTTCTTCACAATAGCTCTTAGAATATCTCTTACAATAGCTTTTATAATAGCTCTTAGAATATCTCTTACAATAGCTTTTATAATAGCTCTTACAATATCTCTTACAATAGCTTTTATAATAGCTCTTAGAATATCTCTTACAATAGCTTTTATAATAGCTCTTAGAATATCTCTTACAATAGCTTTTATAATAGCTCTTAGAATATCTCTTACAATAGCTTTTATAATAGCTCTTAGAATATCTCTTACAATAGCTTTTATAATAGCTCTTACAATATCTCTTACAATAGCTTTTATAATAGCTCTTACAATGGTTCTCACAATATGGTTTCAAATGCCAGGCTTTTACATGTGATTTGGTCAGGATATGATTCGCTCGTTGAACACCAACAGTATATCATATTATAGAGGATATCTAAGTTACTGGATGGGTGTAACCAATATCTCTATATTTTAAAGACAGCCTAGATTTATAACTCTGTTCCATACATCGAATAGGCAGTGTGATTTCTTCCTAGAAACTAGGTGTATCTTTATTGTCAAGACAACAAAAGACAAACAAAGTTCTATGTTTTTTTAAATGTATTTTATTGTGTATTTCACCCTCTTCCTTTGAACTCAGGGTGTCCGCTTCGACCCGGAGATCCCCCAGACTCTGCGGCTGGAGTTTGCCAAAGCCAACACCAAGATGGCCAAGAACAAGCTGGTGGGCACTCCCAACCCTCCTCCCTCCCAGCAGAGCCCTGGCCCACAGTTCATCAACAGAGACCCATGTGAGTGTTCCTGTCTGTCTGTCAGACGCTGCTGCAGGGCCCTGCACCACTGATAAGTGGCAATCCCCTTACTTGGGGCGAAAATAGTAGGTCTTAACTGTAGCTACATTATAAACAGACTGTTATAATTGTACACACAGTGTTGATGTATGGGAGCTACATACAACCTAGATTTGAGCCATGTTGGAGTTAGAACTTAGGATCTCAAACTATACAGCTGAAGAAACATGTGTGTAGGTTTTCATTTATCAGTTATAAGACACCCTTGGTCAATGTTTATTTTTACATTTAGAGAGTTATCCAGTATGGAATGTTATGAAATTACTGTCTAAAAGTTTGTCTCTGGTCAATCAGTATGGTTTTAAATGAGGTTAATTAAGGACTAATATTCGTTCTCAAGCTCTCTCAAAACACATTCCCTTGTTAAATGAATGTTTAATAAACATTCTCTCTGTGCGGTACTAGCCTCTGTCATAATCCTACGCACCTAAACCCCTTGACTCTTGAGATTGTGTGGAATTCGCTGATGTAGCTCTGTACTGTTTTACGTCTAGTTAAATATTTTGTCAAGCGTTAAGTTGAACATAGGCCATCTGTGGATTGCGTGGTTGTAGCTAGATTCTTACTTATTGACCAAAACATGTTCTTATCTGAAATCTTTTTGCCGGAGGAGAGAGGGAGTATACTTGTTGGGTCCTTGTGGAATAGGGAAGGAAACGATGAATGAAGATTACGGCGTAATTGTCAACCAATCTCCAAAACAGAAATCAATGGCTGTCATTTTCTGATAAGGAGATACACTACCGGTCAAAAGGTTAAGAACACAATGTAGAAAATAGTAAAAATTAAGAAAAACTCTTGAATGAATAGGTGTTTTAAAAATGTTGACCGGTAGTGTATATCTGCCAGTTGATCTGAGAATACACTGAAATGGACAGTTTTTCAAGGCACATGGAACATGGAAGCCATTGTTATTGTTGTTGATATAGGTACAGCTATTGGTATTCTGTAGATCTATATGCTGCTGTCTGGAGATGACCTCCTCTTTCTATGAAAGAGGAGGCGGCAGGTAGCCTAGTGGTTAGAGCATTGGGCCAGTAACCTAAAGGTTGCTAGATCGAGTCCTTGAGCTGCCAAGGAAAAAAAGTGTTGTTCTACCGCTGAACAAGGCAGTTAACCCACTGTTCCTAGGCTGTCATTGGAAATAAGAATTTGTTCTTAACTGACTTGCCTAGTTAAATAAAGGTTAAAATATATATATATATATCAACTGTCCCATTAATGACTAGGGTATATCTTTTTGCTTTTAATCTGAAAGATTTTTAGTAGTGTAAATATCCACCTGCCCTCAACCGGTAGCCGATTCACTCTGTTCACCTTTAAACAATCTCACCATGTATATTTCTTAATTTCTCCCTCTTACCTCTATTTCAAGTCACGTTCACTCTGTAATACCTCACTCACTGCATCACAGTAGTCTAAAGTTCCTTCTTCGCCTCATCTCCTCTCTTCCAACCACAATGGTCTAAATATAGAGGATACGCGAAAGCAATATGGCGGAATTTCACAGGGAGACTCCCTTTCACCTATCCAGGTCTTTCAGATCAACGCTTACAAAAGAGAGGAGATCACTTATGACGTGTGTACCTACATGTCACACATCCCTCCACCCTGTCTGTTCCCACTCATCCACTCCTTCCGTCACTCCTCACCGTTCTCCTCCTCTTCTTGTCTCCACAGATGAGCTCACAGTACCCGCTCTATACCCTGGCGGCCCAGACATGTGGGCGTCATACCCGCTGTACCCGGCGGAGCTGTCGCAAGCCCTCCCTCCTGCTTTCTCCTACCCCTCCTCACTCCACACTCAGGTAACGCGAACACCTGAGCCCACACCTACCTAACCTACCACACCTATCTGCCTACCTTTATTTATCCCTTATTTTACCAGGTCAGTTGACTGAGAACGCATTCTCATTTACAGCAACGACCTGGGAAATAGTTACAGGGAAGAGGAGGATGAATGAGCCAATTGGAAGCTGGGGATGATTAGGTGGCTATGATGGTATGAGGGCCAGATTGGGAATTTAGCCAGGACACCAGGGTTAACACGCCTACTCTTACCATAAGTGCCATGGGATCTTTAGTGACCAACAGAGAGTCAGGACACCCGTTTAACATCCCATCTGTAAGACAGCACCCTACACAGGGCAATGTCCCCAATCACTGCCCTGGGGCAATGGGATAAAAAAACATTTGACCTAAAGAAAGAGTTCCTCCTACCGGCCCTCCAACAGCACTTCCAGCAGCATCTAGTCTCCCATCTAGGGACCAACCAGGACCAACCCTGCTTAGCTTCATAGGCAAGCCTGCAGTGGAATGCTGCCCTACCTACCTACAGTTGAAGTCGGAAGTCCACATACACTTAGGTTGGAGTCATTAAAACTTGTTTTTCAATCACTCCATAAAGTTCTTGTTAACAAACTATAGTTTTGGCAAGTCGGTTAGGACATCTACAGTGTGTATGACATAAGTAATTTTTCCAATAATTGTTTACAGGCGGAATATTTCACTTATAAGTCACTGTATCACAATTCCAGTGGATCAGAAGTTCACATAAACTAAGTTGACTGTGCCTTTAAACAGCTTGGAAATTCCAGAAAATGATGTCATGGATTTAGAAGCTTCTGATAGGCTAATTGACATAATTTGAGTCAACTGGAGGTGTACCTGTGGATGTATTTCAAGGCTTACCTTCAAATTCAGTGCCTCTTTGCTTGACATCATGGGAAAATCAAAAGAAATCAGCCAAGACCTCAGAAAAGAAATGGTAGACCTCCACAAGTCTGTTTCATCCTTGGGAGTATAAACACCATGGGACCACGCAGCCGTCATACCTCTCAGGAAGGAGATGTGTTCTGTCTCCTAGAGATAAACGTACTTTGGCGCGAAAAGTGCAAATCAATCCCAGAACAACAGCAAAGGCCCTTGTGAAGATGCTGGAGGAAACAGGTACAAAAGTATCTATATCCACAGTAAATCGAGTCCTATAATTGACATAACCTGAAAGGCCACTCAGCAAGGAAGAAGCCACTGTTCCAAAACCGCCATAAAAAAGCCAGACTACGGTTTGCAACTGCACATGGGGACAAAGATTGTACTTTTTGGAGAAATGTCCTCTGGTCTGATGAAACAGAAATAGAACTGTTTGGCCATAATGATCATTGTTATGTTTGGAGGAAAAGGGGGGAGGCTTGCAAGCCGAAGAACACCATCCCAACCGTGAAGCACGGGGGTGGCAGCATCGTCTTGTGGTGGTGCTTTGCTGCAGGAGGGACTGGTGCACTTCACAAAATAGATGGCATCATGAGGTTGGAAAATTATGTGGATATATTGAAGCAACATCTCAAAACATTACTCAGGAAGTTAAAGGTTGGTCAGGAATGTCAGGAATTGTGAAAAACTGAGTTTAAATGTATTTGGCTAAGGTGTATGTAAACTTCCTGAGCGGTATGACGGCTGCGTGGTCCCATGGTGTTTATACTTGCGTACTATTGTTTGTACAGATGAACGTGGTACCTTTAGGAGTTTGGAAATTGCTCCCAAGGATGAACCAGACTTGTGGAGGTCTACAAGTTTTTTTTCTGAAGTCTTGGCTGATTTCTTTTGATTTTCCCATGATGTCAAGCAAAGAGGCACTGAGTTTGAAGGTAGGCCTTGAAATACATCCACAGGTACACCTCCAATTGACTCAAATGATGTCAATTTGCCTATCAGAAGCTTCTAAAGCCATGACATCATTTTCTGGAATTTTCCAAGCTGTTTAAAGGCACAGTCAACTTAGTATATGTAAACCTCTGACGCACTGGAATTGTGATACTGTGAATTATAAGTGAAATAATCTGTCTGTAAACAGTTGTTGGAAAAATGACTTGTTTCATTCACAAAGTAGATGTCCTAACCGACTTGCCAAAACTATAGTTTGTTAACAAGAAATGTGTGGGGTGGTTGAAAAATGAGTTTTAATTACTCTAACCTAAGTGTATGTGAACTTCCGACTTCAACTGTATCTACCACATACCTACCTACCCTCATACCACCTACCTACCTACCTACCTACATACCACCTACCTACCTACCTTCCTACCTACCTACCTACCTACCTACATACCACCTACCTACCTACCAAGCTACCAACCTACCAACCTACCTACCTACCACCTATCTACTTACCTACCTACTACCTACCTACCTACCTACCCACCTATTTAAAAGAGAACAAAGGAAAATTAAATTACATTTCGATAAAATCTGCACCGTCCCTAAACTAAGTTATGTAAATAGTAAAAGTAAAATAAATGATTAAGTTGGCTAGCTACCTAATGAGCTAATGCTGGTTAGTTGTTCAAACCTGGTGATTTACATATACACCTCTTTTCGTAAACATTGATTTCATCCATTCCATCTATTTGCTTTTTATGGGCTATAATGGCTTGATTACACACACACGCACACACACACACACAAAAAAAAAATAGGCTTCTGTGTTTTCACTTAGGGCGAGAAGTGCATGAGTTCATTAGGCTCTGAATCAGGTGATTCTGAATGAGTCGATTCTGGTTTCAAATTATTTGATTCATGACTTGAATCTCAGCAGGTTGACACTGGTTAACTGAATCAATTCTTATGACCTGAAGTATGGAGTCAACTCTGTTAAAATGTATCTTAGAAGATTGACTGAATATTTGGTGTAATGAATATGAAGGAATTTACTTGAAAAGGAGTGAGTCGACTCTTTTAAAATTAATCTTAGAGGTTTAACTGAATGTCTGGTGTTCTGAATATGAGCGAGTGGACTCCTTTGAAGTGAATCATGTTGCTGGTGTGCCTTTTGTTCAGATTCGCTGGCTCCCTCCTGCAGATGGAACTCCCCAGGGATGGAAGTCCAGGCAGTTCTGTTGAGGTATGTGTAACGTGACAGACACACACACAGACGTACATACACACCTCACACACACACACACACACACACACAGACGTACACACACACACACACACACACACACACACACACACACACACACACACACACACACACACACACACACACACACACACACACACACACACACACACACACACACACACACACACACACACACACACACACACACACAGACGTGCGTATGCACACACACAGAGATGTGCATACACATACATTACACAATACTGTTGTAGTACTCCAAACGAGTCTCGGTCTCAAGTCCGGTCTCGATACCAAATTTTGAGTGTCTTGGTCTTGTCTTGGTTTCGTATACATTTGTACTCGGTCTCGGACAGTGAGGACTCAAAATTCCTTCCTGAGACTAGTACTCATAATTATCAGCTTCCATTCTGTCAGTGCAGTAAAACTGATTCGCCAGGCCAAATATATACACTCCTTTCTTGATTCATTTATAATGAACAGTCTTTATATCTTTAATAGACATGTCTGTGCAGTGGTGAACCTATTTGACCTACACTACCGGTCAAACGTTTTAGAACACCTACTCATTCAAGGGTTTTTATTTTAACTATTTTCTACATTGTATAATACTAGTGAAAACATTAAAACTATGAAATAATACATATGGAATCATGTAGTAACCAAAAAATTGTTAAACAAATCTAAATATATTTTAGATTTCAGATTCTTCAAATAGCCACCCTTTGCCTTGATGATAGCTTTGTACACTCTTGGCATTCTCTCAACCAGCTTCACCTGGAATGCTTTTCCAACAGTCTTGAAGGAGTTTCCACAGATGCCGAGTCCTTGTTGACTGCTTTTCCTTCACTCTGCGGTCCGACTTGTGCCAAACCATCTCAACCAGCTTCATGAGGTAGTTACCTGGAATGCATTTCAATTAACAGGTGTGCCTTAAGTTAATTTGTGGAATTTATTTCCTTCTTAATGCATTTGAGCCAATCAGTTGTGTTGTGACAGGGTAGGGGGTATATAGAACATAGCCCTATTTGGTAAAATACCAAGTCCATCTTATTATGGAAAGAACAGCTCAAATAAGCAAAGAGAAATGACAGTCCATCATTACTTGAAGACATGAAGGTCAGTCAATACGGAAAATGTCAAGAACTTTGAAAGTTTCTTCATGTGCAGTTGCAAAAGCCATCAAGCGATATGATGAAACTGGCTCTCATGAGGACCGCCACAGCAATGGAAGACCGAGAGTTGCCTCAGCTGCAGAGGATAACTTCATAAGAGTTACCAGCCTCAGAAATTGCAGCCCAAGAATTCAAGGCACACTTAACCAGCATGTCTACCACAGCATTCTGCGATACGCCATCCCATCTGGTTTGGGCTTAGTGGGACTATCATTTGTTTTTCAACAGGATAATGACCCAACACACTTCCAGGCTGTGTAAGGGCTATTTTACCAAGAATGAGAGTGATGGAGTGCTGCATCAGATGACCTGGCCTCCACAATCACTCGACCTCAACCAAATTGAGATGGTTTGGCATAAGTCGGACCGCAGAGTGAAGGAAAAGCAGCCAACAAGTTCTCAGCATATGTGGAAACTCCTTCAAGACTGTTGGAAAAGCATTCCTCATGAAGATGGTTGAGAGAATGCCAAGAGTGTGCAAAGCTGTCATCAAGGCAAACGGTGGCTACTTGAAGAATGTCAAATATAAAATATATTTTGATTCGTTTCTTGATTCCATATGTGTTATTTCATAGTTTTGATGTCTTTACTATTATTCTACAACTATTGGTTAGAGCCTGTAAGTAAGAATTTCACTGTAAGGTCTACACCTGTTGTATTCGGCGCACGTGACAAATACTTTGATTTTATTTTATTTGTAAAAAAAAATTAGTAAAAATAAAGAAAAACCTTTGAATGAGTAGGTGTTCTAAAGCTTTTGACTGGAAGTGTAGGTCTTCAGTGTTTGACAGGCTAGGGATTCTGAAAGGACAGCAACCGTGATTCCAGGGCACTCATGTATGAGTGCACTTTCTGTAAAACACAATGGGCCAGTGGTGTAGTGGAGGGAATACACAGGTATATGCCATATATTTAATTTCAGTGGGAACTCACTTCTTAATCCTTACTGATGCATATCAAAGTAGTATAGTGGATGTGTACGACTTATCAATTATGTAGTGCAACAGAGAAATCGTGTACAAATTAGCCTACACAATCGCAAAGCACGTGAAATATGTTCACATGCGCGCCGTACACATAGCCTAGTTTCAGATGAACTAGCCGACAACAAAAGATAGCTTGCTAGACCGTGGAAAAACTTCTGGTCGCTATTGCGTAGAGAGATCTGTTGGCCTTTGTGAAGGCAGGTTTCCATGATTTTTTTGTTAAAACGGTCCCACCCATTACAAGTCAAAATGTGATTGGTTGATTCCACTGTCACTCCAAAATGTTGCCCTAATACAGTTGAATGGCAGATGCCTAGAATCTAGCTTCTGATGGCCGAGCCAATGGCTGACTTAGCTAGCTAGATTCATCTCCCCAGAGACCACCAAAGAAAAATCCTGATTGGATCTTTTTTTCTCTCTCGCTTCAGTGTTAACCCATTCATTTCCAACAAAAACTCAAGAGATTAAATCAGAGCATCATTGAAAAGAATAATATAATTATTATTTTATAAATCCTTAACCTTTCTCTGAAGGTGTAGAAGGACCTCATTGTTCTCCACTGTGTTTAGGTTATTAATCATTTATAGAGTGTCTCTATTTGCCCTCAACATGCATTTTTTTCACTATTCTAAATGTCTAAAGAATCCAGATGTTGTTCTGAAATATGAACACAGAAATACTGGACATTTTGAACTCTTATTATGGTTGCGATTTGACAAAATTACTTGAAATGGACTCAAATACTTCTGGTCTCGGTCTCGGACCCCTTGTCCCCCTCCCGGTCTTGACTTGGTCTCGGTCTCGCCCCCTGTCTGGTCTTGTTCTTGACTCGGTCTCGCCCCCTGTCTGGTCTTGTTCTTGACTCGGTCTCGCCCCGTCTGCTCTTGTTCTTGACTCGGTCTCGCCCCCTGTCTGGTCTTGTTCTTGACTCGGTCTCGCCCCCTGTCTGGTCTTGTTCTTGACTCGGTCTCGCCCCCTGTCTGGTCTTGTTCTTGACTCGGTCTCGCCCCCTGTCTGGTCTTGTTCTTGACTCGGTCTCGCCCCCGTCTGCTCTTGTTCTTGACTCGGTCTCGCCCCCTGTCTGGTCTTGTTCTTGACTCGGTCTCGCCCCCTGTCTGGTCTTGTTCTTGACTCGGTCTCGCCCCCTGTCTGGTCTTGTTCTTGACTCGGTCTCGCCCCCCTGTCTGGTCTTGTTCTTGACTCGGACTTGATTTGCTCCGGTCTTGGTCTTGAATCGGTCTCGCTTTAGGTGGTCTTGAACACAACACTGGTACACACACACAAACACACACACACACACACACACACTTGTAATTATTATGGTCTGGTCTAATAACTTATGGGTATTGCAATTGAAAATGCTTCAGTAAATGCTAGGACACAACATACTGAACACATTCATAGGAATAACACACACGGTCAACTTTCACGGGGTAAGTAGTATTTAGTAGTATGTAAGTAGTAAGTAGTATGACAGTCTCATTGGAACTAAGGCTCATGAACAACAATTTATTCAGCATTATACAACCTGTAAACAACCTGACCATGACAACATAAAATACCTTGTAATGTCCTCTTTGCATCCAGATTCACCCGCTGGCCACTCACTTCCTGGTAAAAGGCACTAAAATATATTTTCATTTATTTTTTCCTCCCAGGTCATAGCCCAGTAAGCCAGTCTCTCAATTGATGTCATGCATTTTTTCTTAGATATGAAACATCAAAGGCAATGACTCAAACAGAATGAAGAATCATCTCTGGGGGCTATGTTTTAAAGGTCCGATGCAGTTGTTTTGATCTCAATATCAAATCCTTTTCTGGGTAACAATTAAGTACCTTTCTTACTGTACCTTTAATTGTTTTCAATTGAAATGGTAAAAATAAACAAAAAATAAACAAAACTTTATTAGCAAAGAGCAATTTCTTATGTAAGAATTTAGCTAGAACCGTGGGGAGATGAAAACGGTAAACTAGTCGTTATTGGCAGATAGGTTTGGAACTCTCTTTCTTATTGGTCTATTAACTAATTTATTTTACCAGACAGGCCAAAACTCCATCCCACCAAAACAGCCTGAAATTTCAGGTGGTCTTTTCAAACAGCTCTTACACCAAAAATGGCATTATTATACTTTTCACAATTGCACGGTATTATTCCAATCTCATAGTGTGGAAATATAGATAAAACTTAGAGAAATAACATTTTTGACTCCACTGGGCCTTTAATACTGACTGATAGCTGGAGGGAGATGACATTGAGATGCATGGCTTCCACCTGTATTCAGGATACCTACCATACATCCTGTATTCAGGGTACCTGCCATACTCTTCCTGTATCCAGTGTACCTGCCATACTCTTTCTGTATTCAGTGTACCTGCCATACTCTTTCTGTATTCAGGGTACCTGCCATACTCTTTCTGTATTCAGGGTACCTGCCATACATCCTGTATTCAGGGTACCTGCCATACATTCTGTATTCAGGGTACCTGCCATACTCTTTCTGTATTCAGGGTACCTGCCATACTCTTCCTGTATTCGGGGTACCTGCCATACTATTTCTGTATTCAGGGTACCTGCCATACATCCTGTATTCAGGGTACCTGCCATACATTCTGTATTCAGGGTACCTGCCATACTCTTTCTGTATTCAGGGTACCTGCCATACTCTTCCTGTATTCGGGGTACCTGCCATACTATTTCTGTATTCAGGGTACCTGCCATACATCCTGTATTCAGGGTACCTACCATACTCTTCCTGTATTCGGGGTACCTACCATACTCTTCCTGTATTCAGGGTACCTGCCATACATCCTGTATTCGGGGTACCTTCCATACTCTTCCTGTTTTCGGGGTACCTGCCATACATCCTGTATTCAGTGTACCTGCCATACTCTTTCTGTATTCAGGGTACCTGCCATACATTCTGTATTCAGGGTACCTGCCATACTCTTTCTGTATTCAGGGTACCTGCCATACTCTTCCTGTATCCAGTGTACCTGCCATACTCTTTCTGTATTCAGGGTACCTGCCATACTCTTCCTGTATTCGGGGTACCTGCCATACTCTTCCTGTATTCAGGGTACCTGCCATACTCTTCCTGTATTCGGGTACCTGCCATACTCTACCTGTATTCAGGGTACCTGCCATACTCTTCCTGTATTCGGGGTACCTGCCATACTCTACCTGTATTCAGGGTACCTGCCATACTCTACCTGTATTCAGGGTACCTGCCATACTCTTCCTGTATTCGGGGTACCTGCCATACTCTACCTGTATTCAGGGTACCTGCCATACTCTACCTGTATTCAGGGTACCTGCCATACTCTTCCATCATTACAGATAGCATACTGTAGTAATGTCACACCTCTAGATAGTTGTACAGTCAACATGTTGAAGGTTTCCAGTCATAACCTCTAGATAGTTATACAGTCAACATGGTGAAGGTATCCAGTCATAACCTCTAGATAGTTGTACAGTCAACATGATGAAGGTTTCCAGTCATAACCTCTAGATAGTTGTACAGTCAACATGATGAAGGTTTCCAGTCATAACCTCTAGATAGTTATACAGTCAACATGATGAAGGTATCCAGTCATAACCTCTAGATAGTTGTACAGTCAACATGAGGAAGGTTTCCAGTCATAACCTCTAGATGGTTATACAGTCAACATGATGAAGGTTTCCAGTCATAACCTCTAGATAGTTGTACAGTCAACATGTTGAAGGTTTCCAGTCATAACCTCTAGATGGTTATACAGTCAACATGATGAAGGTTTCCAGTCATAACCTCTAGATGGTTATACAGTCAACATGATGAAGGTTTCCAGTCATAACCTCTAGATGGTTATACAGTCAACATGTTGAAGGTTTCCAGTCATAACCTCTAGATAGTTGTACAGTCAACATGTTGAAGGTTTCCAGTCATAACCTCTAGATAGTTGTACAGTCAACATGATGAAGGTATCCAGTCATAACCTCTAGATAGTTGTACAGTCAACATGATGAAGGTTTCCAGTCATAACCTCTAGATGGTTATACAGTCAACATGTTGAAGGTTTCCAGTCATAACCTCTAGATAGTTATACAGTCAACATGTTGAAGGTTTCCAGTCATAACCTTTAGATAGTTGTACAGTCAACATGTTGAAGGTTTCCAGTCATAACCTCTAGATAGTTGTACAGTCAACATGATGAAGGTATCCAGTCATAACCTCTAGATAGTTATACAGTCAACATGTTGAAGGTTTCCAGTCATAACCTCTAGATAGTTGTACAGTCAACATGTTGAAGGTATCCAGTCATAACCTCTAGATAGTTATACAGTCAACATGATGAAGGTTTCCAGTCATAACCTCTAGATAGTTATACAGTCAACATGTTGAAGGTTTCCAGTCATAACCTCTAGATAGTTGTACAGTCAACATGTTGAAGGTTTCCAGTCATAACCTCTAGATAGTTGTACAGTCAACATGTTGAAGGTTTCCAGTCATAACCTCTAGATAGTTATACAGTCAACATGATGAAGGTTTCCAGTCATAACCTCTAGATAGTTATACAGTCAACATGATGAAGGTTTCCAGTCATAACCTCTAGATAGTTGTACAGTCAACATGATGAAGGTTTCCAGTCATAACCTCTAGATAGTTATACAGTCAACATGATGAAGGTTTCCAGTCATAACCTCTAGATAGTTATACAGTCAACATGATGAAGGTTTCCAGTCATAACCTCTAGATAGTTGTACAGTCAACATGTTGAAGGTTTCAGTGGATCCCTTTGCACTACTGCTGATTATTTAGAATTCTATTTTTGTTGTGTTTACAACAATAGTTACAATGTAACACATTGCAGGGACATGGCAGTGGGTTTAAAGGCTGTAGAAGAAATGACTCAACTCTAAACAGGACAGCTGCATCACTGCATGGAATAGTCAACAGTAACCGATCCGATTGTGGTACATGCTCATCTGTCGGTAGACAAGCACAACTCTGTTATACAAAGAAGCCACAAAACCACACTCCCTGCTCGTGTGTATGTGTGTGTGTTTGTTCGGCGCCAGTCATATAGTCACCAGACCCCCCCCCCCCCCCCCCCCCCCCCCTCCTCCATTCCCAAAGGCTCAGACAGGAAGAAACATGTTCCCGAGACCCCCAAAGGAAAAAGGGAGAGATGAGAAGGGGTGAAGCGCAGATAGGGGAGGGTTAAGACTTACTGTTGATTGGTGCTAGTTCTATTGTGCCGTTCCCCCTAACCCTGCTCCCAGCTCTAGAAACACACAGGCTGTTTTCAGAGGAGGCAAGGACAAAGAAAAACTGACCGTAAATACGATTCCCCCCCCGCTCTTTATCTGTCTATCTTTCTTTCCTTTTGGGGATTCTGGTTCCTCAAGGGGGCAGCGAGGAAGGGAGTGGACAAGGGAGGGGTTTTAGGGACATAAGTGCCCTTCTATCAAACGGAGCTGAAGTCATGTATACGGTCAGGCTGCCCCAGTGGATATTAACCCCTTGATCAAAGAACAACATCCCTGCATCCCGCACTGATTAGGATCAGAGTCAATTGTTGTTTTCTGATTAATTGGTCTGTTTATGGATTAGAGTCAATGGTTGTTTCCTGATTATTTGGGCTATTTTGAGATCAGAGTCAATGGTTGTTTCATAATTACTTGGGCTGTTTATTGAAACTGCACTCATCTACTGTACAAAGACTTGAACATATCTAAAGAAACTCCCTAAAGAGGAGGACTTACAGGAAGTCGAGAGCTTGGAACTGTCTGCAAAAAGAGGATTCTGAGATAATTGGCTTTAATGTTCCGAACCCTCATTGGTTTGAATGGTGTCAGCAATTTGAACTTAATATTACTTTGAACTTAACAACGTGAATTGAGGTATTTATAGTACTATAGGTGGAGAACATTGAACAGAACAAGGCTATGCCAATAACTACATTTTGAACAAAAATCCATATAGTGTCACGGCTTCCACCGAAGTCGGCTCCTCTCCTTGTTCGGGCGACGTTCGGCGATCGACGTCACCGGCTTTCTAGCCATTGCCGCTTCATTTTTCATATATCTTGTCTTGTTTCCATACACACCTGGTTTTCATTTCCCCAATTAATCTACTTGTATTTAACCCTCTGTTTCCCATCATGTTTTGTGTGTAATTGTTTCATGTTATTGTGGTGTTAGTTAACTCGCTTTACTTTTATGTTCTGTGTTTTTGAGCATGTTTGATTTATGTAGTGCTCTCGTTTATGGAACTATAATAAAAGTGCGCCTGTTCATTACACTCTGCTCTCCTGCACCTGACTTCACCTCCAATACACCTTTTGACAGATAGAAAGTTATATAAGTCAGTCCCAAGCTCTCGATATGCACGTGATTACATACAAACATACGCATATGCACGCCTCTGCAGGCACACACGCACACACACACACACACACTCTCTCTCTCACACACACACAAACACATCTCCCACTTTCCACACTACACCCACCACCCCACCACACTAATCGCACACACTAATCCTCACCCTCCCAACACATCCCCAAAATCCCCACAATTGGCATCTAAACGTGTAAAGGCATCCTGAGACAGGATCCCATAAGATCCAGTAAGCTTTGTCCCCATTATAATACATAACGCCATCTATTTCCTGTGACGTTTGGGAAAAGGATAATGAAGTTAAGTTCAAAGGGCTTTGTTTATCCTTGCCCTTTTCAGCTGTGGCTTTTTCTGCAGCTGTGCCAACTCACGGTGGTAGACTAGTACTGACCTCATGCCTTTCTCCAGCATCGCTATGCTAAATGAATTGGTCATAAACGTAGGTATGTGATATTTTAAGACAATAAGTATGTACATAAGATCAAGAGTGCCCATCTATTTAAATCAGTGCTTTCCAGTCAACTACTGTACATTAAAGGTTATACTTGTAACATGTCCACCTGCAATGTGGGGTGGCAGGTAGCCTAGTGGTTAGAGCGTTGGGCCAGTAACCAAAACGTGGCTGGATCGAATCCTTGAGCTGTCAAGGTAAAAATCTATTGTTCTGAACAAGGCAGTTAACCCACCGTTCCCTGGTAGGCTGTCTTTGTAAATAAGAATTTGTTCTTAACTGACTTGCCTCGTTAAATATATAATAGCTGTAAATGTCCATAACATATCAGTAGTAATACAGGAATAAAAAGTGTCAAATGGCAAAGTAGCTTTCTTATCATGGCTAGTCAAACCAGCCTGTTATGCTATGTACATCTTCCTGTTTTACAATTGGTCGTCATTCGCAAGGTTGACAAAAATGTTAAAAAAAATATTGGCAGCACAAAACTGCAAAAGTTATCTTTGGGATTATGATAAGCGAGGTAAGAAAACAATAAGCCATTCCAAGCATTTCTAAGTGGTCTCCTTCAGAAACCCGGATGAAAATCTAAATCATCGTGACATGATTAGCCTTGCTACTGGTATATCCTCACTACTGGTATATCCGCACTACTGGTATAGCCTCACTACTGGTATATCCTCACTACTGTATATATCCTCACTACTGTATATATCCTCACTACTGTATATATCCTCGCTACTGTATATATCCTCACTACTGTATATAACCTCACTACTGGTATATCCTCACTACTGGTATATCCTCACTACTGGTATCTATCCTCACTACTGTATATATCCTCGCTACTGTATATATCCTCTCTACTGGTATATCCTCGCTACTGGTATATCCTCACTACTGTATATATCCTCACTACTGTATATATCCTCACTACTGGTATATCCTCACTACTGGTATATCCTCACTACTGGTATATATCCTCACTACTGTATATATCCTCGCTACTGTATATATCCTCGCTACTGTATATAGCCTCGCTACTGTATATATCCTCACTACTGTATATATCCTCGCTACTGTATATATCCTCGCTACTGGTATATCCTCGCTACTGCATATATCCTCGCTACTGTATAGTATCCTCGCTACTGGTATATCCTCGCTACTGTGTATAGCCTCGCTACTGTATATAGCCTCGCTACTGGTATAGCCTCGCTACTGTATATAGCCTCACTACTGTATATATCCTCGCTACTGGTATATCCTCGCTACTGTATATATCCTCGCTACTGTATATATCCTCGCTACAGTATATATCCTCGCTACTGTATATATCCTCGCTACTGGTATAGCCTCACTACTGTATATAGCCTCGCTACTGTATATAGCCTCGCTACTGTATATATCCTCACTACTGTATATATCCTCACTACTGTATATATCCTCGCTACTGTATATATCCTCGCTACTGGTATATCCTCACTACTGTATATATCCTCACGACTGTATATATCCTCGCTACTGGTATATGCTCACTACTGTATATATCCACGCTACTGTATATATCGTCGCTACTGGTATATCCTCGCTACTGTATATATCCTCGCTACTGGTATATCCTCGCTACTGTATATAACCTCGCTACTGTATATATCCTCACTACTGGTATATCCTCTCTACTGTATATATCCTCGCTACTGTATATAACCTCGCTACTGTATATAGCCTCACTACTGTATATAACCTCGCTACTGTATATATCCTCACTACTGTATATATCCTCACTACTGTATATAGCCTCACTACGGTATATATCCTCGCTACTGGTATATCCTCGCTACTGTATATATCCTCGCTACTGGTATATCCTCGCTACTGGTATATCCTCGCTACTGGTATAGCCTCACTACTGTATATGTCCTCGCTACGGGTATATCCTCGCTACTGTATATATCCTTGCTACTGTATATATCCTCGCTACTGTATATAGCCTCGCTACTGGTATATCCTCTCTACTGTATATATCCTCGCTACTGGTATATCCTCACTACTGGTATATCCTCGCTACTGGTATAGCCTCTCTACTGTATATATCCTCACTACTGTATATAGCCTCACTACTGTATATATCCTCGCTACTGTATATATCCTCGCTACTGGTATATCCTCGATACTGTATATATCCTCGCTACTGTATATATCCTCGCTACTGGTATATCCTCACTACTGGTATATAGCCTCTCTACTGTATATAGCCTCACTACTGGTATATCCTCACTACTGGTATATAGCCTCTCTACTGTATATAGCCTCACTACTGGTATATAGCCTCACTACTGTATATAACCTCTCTACTGTATATATCCTTGCTACTGGTATAGCCTCTCTACTGGTATAGCCTCACTACTGGTATAGCCTCGCTACTGGTATAGCCTCACTACTGTATATATCCTCGCTACTGGTATAGCCTCTCTACTGGTAAATCCTCACTACTGTATATATCCTCGCTACTGGTATAGCCTCTCTACTGGTATATCCTCACTACTGGTATAGCCTCGCTACTGGTATAGCCTCACTACTGTATATATCCTCGCTACTGGTATAGCCTCTCTACTGGTATATCCTCACTACTGGTATAGCCTCGCTACTGTGTATATCCTCACTACTGGTATATCCTCGCTACTGGTATAGCCTCACTACTGTATATATCCTCGCTACTGGTATAGACTCACTACTGTATATATCCTCGCTACTGGTATAGCCTCGCTACTGTGTATAGCCTCGCTACTGTATATATCCTCGCTACTGGTATAGCCTCGCTACTGTATATAGCCTCACTACTGTATATAGCCTCGCTACTGTATATATCCTCGCTACTGGTATATCCTCGCTACTGTGTATATCCTCGCTACTGGTATATCCTCGCTACTGGTATAGCCTCGCTACTGTATATATCCTCGCTACTGGTATAGCCTCGCTACTGTATATATCCTCGCTACTGGTATATCCTCACTACTGGTATAGCCTCGCTACTGTATATATCCTCGCTACTGGTATAGCCTCACTACTGTATATATCCTCGCTACTGGTATATCCTCGATACTGTATATATCCTCGCTACTGTATATATCCTCGCTACTGTATATATCCTCGCTACTGGTATAGCCTCACTACTGTATATATCCTCGCTACTGGTATATCCTCGCTACTGGTATATCCTCGCTACTGGTATATCCTCACTACTGTATATAGCCTCACTACTGTATATATCCTCGCTACTGGTATATCCTCGCTACTTGTATATCCTCGCTACTGGTATATCCTCTCTACTGTATATATCCTCGCTACTGGTATAGCCTCACTACTGTATATATCCTCGCTACTGGTATATCCTCTCTACTGTATATATCCTCCGCTACTGGTATAGCCTCGCTACTGTATATATCCTCGCTACTGTATATATCCTCGCTACTGTATATATCCTCGCTACTGTATATAGCCTCGCTACTGTTATATCCTCGCTACTGGTATATCCTCGCTACTGGTATAGCCTCACTACTGTATATATCCTCGCTACTGGTATATCCTCGCTACTGGTATATCCTCGCTACTGGTATATCCTCGCTACTGTGTATATCCTCGCTACTGGTATATCCTTGCTACTGGTATAGCCTCGCTACTGTATATATCCTCGCTACTGGTATAGCCTCGCTACTGTATATATCCTCGCTACTGGTATATCCTCACTACTGGTATAGCCTCGCTACTGTATATATCCTCGCTACTGGTATAGCCTCACTACTGTATATATCCTCGCTACTGGTATATCCTCGCTACTGTATATATCCTCGCTACTGTATATATCCTCGCTACTGTATATATCCTCGCTACTGGTATAGCCTCACTACTGTATATATCCTCGCTACTGGTATATCCTCGCTACTGGTATATCCTCACTACTGTATATAGCCTCACTACTGTATATATCCTCGCTACTGGTATATCCTCGCTACTGGTATATCCTCGCTACTGGTATATCCTCTCTACTGTATATATCCTCGCTACTGGTATAGCCTCACTACTGTTTATATCCTCGCTACTGGTATATCCTCTCTACTGTATATATCCTCGCTACTGGTATAGCCTCGCTACTGTATATATCCTCGCTACTGTGTATATCCTCGCTACTGTATATATCCTCGCTACTGTATATAGCCTCGCTACTGTATATATCCTCGCTACTGTATATAGCCTCGCTAGTGTTATAGCCTCGCTAGTGTATATATCCTCACTACTGGTATCGCCTCGCTACTGTATATAGCCTCGCTACTGTATATAGCCTCGCTACCGTTATAGCCTCGCTACTGTATATAGCCTCGCTAGTGTTATAGCCTCACTACTGGTATAGCCTCGCTACTGTATATAGCCTCGCTACTGTATATAGCCTCGCTACTGGTATATCCTCTCTACTGTATATAGGCTCGCTACTGTATATAGCCTCGCTAGTGTTATAGCCTCACTAATGGTATAGCCTCACTACTGGTATAGACTCACTACTGGTATAGCCTCGCTAGTGTTATAGCCTCGCTACTGGTATAGACTCACTACTGGTATAGACTCGCTAGTGTTATAGCCTCGCTACTGGTATAGACTCACTACTGGTATAGCCTCGCTAGTGTTATAGCCTCTCTACTGGTATAGCCTCTCTACTGGTATAGCCTCGCTACTGTTATTTTTCACTGTCTTTTTACTGTTGTTTTTATTTCTTTACTTACCTATTGTTCACCTAATACCTTTTTTGCACTGTTGGTTAGAGCCTGTAAGTAAGCATTTCACCTGTTGTATTTGGCGCACCTGACAAATAAACTTTGATTTGACATATTACATGTTTATCTCTTCTTTCTCTCCTTTAATATAGGTATTTTTCTCCCACAAAAAAAATGTATTTTAGTTGTATTTACACCATTGAATTTGGTTAGATTTTTTTTTTTTACAGTTGTTCACTGTGTAATTACATACAAGGAATATTTACCTTTGTAAGTTATACTGGAGAGGGAGCAACAAGATCTCACTTGAGTATTCAACATTTGTCCAGCGGGGGGATTATGTATTTCACCTTTATTTAACTAGGCAAGTCAGTTAAGAACAAATTCTCATTTACAATGACAGCTGAGGAACAGTGGATTAACTGCCATGTTTAAGGGGTAGAACGACAGATTTTTACCTTGTCAGCTCAGGGATTCAATGTAGCAACCTTTCAGTTACTGGCCCAACACTCTAAACACTAGGCTACCTGCCACCCTAAAGTCTATTGGTGAAGGGGCTGTAGGTAAGGGTTAAGGTTTGGCATAGGGTTACAACTGAAAAAAAGAGTGCCTAGCACTGGGATTGAACCATCTATCCTCTATCTGTAGCTCACAGTTTACTAGATGGAAATAGGTGCTCACGTTGCCCCTAGTGGACTGTGTTGAATTGCATGCAGAAGACATCTCCCGAATAAAAACATTTAATACTGCAGTGGATTTGGTGTGACCTGGGTGGACGGAGAGGCCCAATCATACTCTATCAATGCTGTGCAATTGTCCAAACAATGGATGTGCTCTCTTAAGAGTTGCACAGTCATTACAGGCTTGTCGTCCACTTGTGGTCGTTCTAACATTTGCCACATGGTGGCTTAAATTTACGGTCGGGGGGGTTTATGCGGTTGGCAAGCAGAACGTGTAAGTTTCCATGGGAGACTGCGTGTCTGGGTGGTAAACAGCTGAAACGTGACACTGGGCAGAGTGCTCCACGCAGGAAAGGCCTTCAGTCACAGCCGGTAACGAGGTTTATTAATCACCTGGCATCCTGCCTGTCACTGCGGCGGACATTTTGAAAACTCCCAGCTTTAACTGTGCTGTATGTAAGTTTTTTTTTTTTAAGAGCTTTTGGTTCCGAACATATTAATGTGTTGAAGCGTTTGTTTTTTATTCTCCTCCTCCTCCGTCTGAAGTTATTTTTCAGCTGCCTTCATGTCAAAGCAATCTCAGTTTATTTTTCTCCTGTCCACAAGCACATGGTTATGCGCACAGACAACCTAATACTGAACACAAATGCTTAGTGAACTGCAGGGAAAGGTAATCCGGATTTTCCATCTGACAAGACATCATGGGGGAGTGTTTGTGTGTGTTTGTGTGTGTTTGTGTGTGTGTGTGTGTGTGTGTGTGTGTGTGTGTGTGTGTGTGTGTGTGTGTGTGTGTGTGTGTGTGTGTGTGTGTGTGTGTGTGTGTGGTTGTGTGTGTGGAGCCTTGCTGCCTGGCCTGGGGGACTTATTGGCCAATAGCCCGACAAACCCAATTCCTGTTGAACTTCTGACTAACTCCCACCAGAGAGGGACTGACCCCCAGCTGAGACCCCTTTAATAAGGAAGTAGAACTTTATTCATCCCCCTTATAACACACTGTCACACATTCAATCTCACTCTCATCCACACACAAAGACATGTACCTACATACAGTCCACATGCATGTGCGATGCCTCTCATCTCCCTCATGCACACACACACACACACACACACACACACACACACACACACACACACACACACACACACACACACACACACACACACAGTATACAAAGGAGTGTGTTCTGTTCAGGATACATGTCAACAGCTGTGGTCATCACCTCCCCGTCCTACTAGCTGGTCTGGTATGTGAGAAACATGGCTACAGCCTAAAGGCTTTTCAGTGGATTAAGGGACTTTGGCTTCCCCTTTTCATGTTACTGTAAAACAGGTATCAGACTTTGGCTTCCTCTTTTCATGTCACTGTAAAACAGGTATCAGACTTTGGCTTCCTCTTTTCATGTCACTGTAAAACAGGTATCAGACATTGGCTTCCTCTTTTAATATTACTGTAAAACAGGTATCAGACTTTGGCTTCCTCTTTTCATGTCACTGTAAAACAGGTATCAGACATTGGCTTCCTCTTTTCATGTTACTTTAAAACAGGTATCAGACTTTGGCTTCCTCTTTTCATGTTACTGTAAAACAGGTATCCGACTTTGGCTTCCTCTTCATGTTACTGTAAAACAGGTATCAGACATTGGCTTCCTCTTTTCATGTTACTTTAAAACAGGTATCAGACTTTGGCTTCCTCTTCATGTTACTGTAACACAGGTATTAGACTTACAAGCACAGGAGATTATTCAGAGGTGGAATAGGGTTGTAATGCATGGGTATGCAGTATTCCCATTCCAATGTACGCCCATCCCTAATGAATAGGGATCATTTCCTGACAAGATGACGAGAGTCGCACCTATTTCTCTACTGGTGTTCTTGTGATTTTTGGCTGCACCTTGTCTCATGTTAGTTGAAATACTGTCTACTCCGTTCCTCAAAAATAACACAACATATTGCCTGAAGCAGGTCCTATACATTTGAAGTAATACTGTAAATTATTTTTATAGTGCTTTTCTGAAACTCAAACTCTCAAAGAATGTGTTCATTTTGATTATTTTCCAGTCCATTTAGGGCTAGTAGATTATCTTCCAGTCCATTTAGGGCCAGTAGATTATCTTCCAGTCCATTTAGGGCCAGTAGATTCTCTTCCAGTCCATTTAGGGCTAGTAGATTCTCTTCCAGTCCATTTAGGGCCAGTAGATTCTCTTCCAGTCCATTTAGGGCCATAGATTCTCTTCCAGTCCATTTAGTGCCAGTAGATTCTCTTCCAGTCCATTTAGGGCCAGTAGATTCTCTTCAAGTCCATTTAGGGCCAGTAGATTCTCTTCCAGTCCATTTAGTGCCAGTAGATTCTCTTCCAGTCCATTTAGGGCCAGTAGATTATCTTCCAGTCCATTTAGGGCCAGTAGATTCTCTTCCAGTCCATTTAGGGCCAGTAGATTCTCTTCCAGTCCATTTAGGGCCAGTAGATTCTCTTCCAGTCCATTTAGGGCCAGTAGATTCTCTTCCAGTCCATTTAGGGCCAGTAGATTCTCTCCCAGTCCATTTAGGGCCAGTAGATTCTCTTCCAGTCCATTTAGGGCCAGTAGATTCTCTTCCAGTCCATTTAGGGCCAGTAGATTCTCTTCCAGTCCATTTAGTGCTAGTAGATTCTCTTCCAGTCCATTTAGTGCTAGTAGATTCTCTTCCAGTCCATTTAGGGCCAGTAGATTCTCTTCCAGTCCATTTAGGGCCAGTAGATTCTCTCCCAGTCCATTTAGGGCCAGTAGATTCTCTTCCAGTCCATTTCGGGCTAGTAGATTCTCTTCCAGTCCATTTAGGGCCAGTAGATTCTCTTCCAGTCCATTTAGTGCTAGTAGATTCTCTTCCAGTCCATTTCGGGCTAGTAGATTCTCTTCCAGTCCATTTAGGGCCAGTAGATTCTCTCCCAGTCCATTTAGGGCCAGTAGATTCTCTTCCAGTCCATTTCGGGCTAGTAGATTCTCTTCCAGTCCATTTAGGGCCAGTAGATTCTCTCCCAGTCCATTTAGGGCCAGTAGATTCTCTTCCAGTCCATTTAGGGCCAGTAGATTCTCTTCCAGTCCATTTTGGGCTAGTAGATTCTCTTCCAGTCCATTTAGGGCCAGTAGATTTTCATTTGTTTTTTACCATCAACAGTTGCCTATGTAAGTAAATCATTGATAACATTGTCAGATAGGAGATTGCCAGTGGGAAAATCTCTGAGAAATCAAGGCCTCTCAATCTGAAGTAATGTTTGTTTGGCTATCCCACATTACATACACCTGTGTCAGGTTAAGTCAGGAAACACATTAACCCAAAATCAATAAACCTTTCGGTAATCCACGAAGATGTGTTCAATGATAAACCCGCCATCTTTAACCTTTGTGCTTCAGCCAGAACGAATACGAATCTAAAGAATGCATGGAGTCAGTTTGGCCGAGCGTGCATTGATTGTCCCATTCCCGGTTGAACACACAACAGGCATTGCCAAGCCAGCCATGCCTGAGCTTGTTACCTTGTGTACATATGCTTCTCAGTGGATCAAGTCAGGCCCCTCTCTCTTCCACGCACATATTGGTTTTTCTAATTGTTTGTTTTCTTTTGAAGGACTCCCTAAACTTCTGTCATAATCATTGCCAAGTGACGTCTATTTTCTGTGGAGCATCTGCATGCCTGTGGTGGAGGGGTCGACCTTCCATAATTGAGGGGGGGGGGGGGGGGGGGGGTTCTGTTAGGAGCAGGAAGTCCACTGTAGTGACTCTAGGGACATATTCACTGAATGCCATACAGTACCATTCCAAATATGGTATGTCAGATCAGAGTAGACTGGCTTCTACTGTTATTATTATTGTAGTTATTGTTATTTATTATTATCATTATTATTATTATTATTATTATATATATATTTTTATAATGCTGTGGATTATAATAACAGTTAGCATACTGGTATATGAGTTATTACTGATGTAATTTCATTGTTGTTTGAATCTGTTACAAGCAGATTGTCAAATGTATTAAAAGTCATTATAAACCATTATAGCGTTGTAGCATTATAAAGCGCTACGTACTTTTTAACTCCATAGCTTGTTATGTCTCCAGGTTCATGATGTGTGATGGTGGCCACGGTCGGCCTTGATGGTGTTGCTGGCGGTTCTCACGTCCAAACCAGGAGGATTCCTGACCTTGTTTACCGCACAGTGGACCGTTGGTGAGTTCACGGTCAAACGCTCAATGGACTCAAGCTCAGCGATCATGACAGGCAGGTCGAACATGTAACACACACCTTCAGCTGCTGGTCGCCAAGCTCCAATCTGACAGAACATTTTATTTGAATGTGTAGATTTGTGGAAGAAGCTGCGAAAACCAAGTGGAGGTTTTCAGAAATAATATCTCACTCCCAAACAATTGTGCAGAAATGATGTTGAATGCCTGCAGCCATATTGCCACTGTGTCAGCTTTTGTGTGTGTATTTCAGTTAAGGCTTAAGATGGGGTCATTTTTGTTTTAAACCTCGAACAGGACATATGTGGTGAAAACGTGTGTGTGTGGTGTGTGTGTGTGTGTGTGTGTGTGTGTGTGTGTGTGTGTGCGCCATGGTAAGTTATCCCTAAAATCTCTCTATCTCTCTCTTTCGCTCTATCTCTCTATCTCTCTCTTTATCTCTCTGTCGCTCTCTTTCTCTCTCTCTCTCTCTCTCTCTCTCTCTCTCTCTCTCTCTCTCTATTCTCTCCCTCTCCCCCTCCAACCTTTCTCTCTCTGGTTCTATCAGGCAACAACAACCTCACGGGCCTCAGGACATTCCAGACCCAAGCCGCCATCACACATCAGCCCCCCCCCTCCACCCCCCCCCCCCCCCCCCCCCCCTGCTACAACCCCCCTTTTTATACTGTTACATACTCAAGAATTACTGATGACACTTTGGTTCCAGTCCAATACATAAGACCTTATGATGCCTTATGAGAATGACATAGTCTAACATACAGGCTGTGTTCCAATATCCCTGCTAGCACATACACTACCGTTCAAAAGTTTGGGGTCACTTAGAAATGTCCTTGTTTTTGAAAGAAAAGCACATAGCCGTTTCCAGCTACAATAGTCATTTGCAACATTAACAATATCTACACTGTATTTCTGATCAATTTGATGTTATTTTAATGGACAAAATTATTTTGCTTTTCTTTCAAAAACAAGGACATTTCTAAGTGACCCCAAACTTTTGAACGGTAATGTATGTATGCTAGTGTGCTTATTGGAACATAACCACTAAAAACCTTCATTGACATATATCAAACTTTTTTTTTTAATTGACATGAGCCCATACATTTAAACAAAAATTTAAAAAACGTGTGTATTACTTTAAAATACATTCAAGAGTGCAATGTTTGGCCACATCAGTTGGGATGAAGTGTTTCTGAATTTATACCTGTGTGAGTGCAAGGCCTATGCAGGCATTTTGAAAGTCTTATGTAAAAGAGGATGACCAAAATGTTAACAGATTATATTATTATTGATTATAATTATTACCTTTCTGTATACCTTTCCTTATTATGTATGATTATTACTACATGTTGAAGCATGACTCCCCCCCCCCCCCCAAAAAAATAAAATGAAAATGCTGTAAATCTTTAGATATTTTAAAGATAAACCAAAATGTATTTTTGTAATCAATCCGATGTTTGAAAATGTTTGATTGTTTTCTGTGTATCAAGTGTGTGAGTAATACTGTTTGAGATCCTCAGTCGTTCTTACTTCTCGTATGAGTGCCAGTCGCCGTGTAATGGCCGATTGCTCTGCCACACTAAAGCAGTCGCATCAGTTCGCAGACTTATGCTTTTTTTTCCTATAGTAACGATTCTGATTAGTCGTGTAGCTTTGTGTTAATCCTTAAGCTTTTTTTTACAAGTGGAGACACTAATATAATGCCAAACTTGTTAGTTCCTACTTGTCATAATACAAAATGTACATAATATTGTACTGCAACAATTGGCTGCTCAACTCCAACCCCTGAGAGAATTGGGCTATGGAGTTGAGCACCCCTGTTCTACACCAAATAGCAGCCATTTAATCACGGTAAATTGATACCAGGCTATAATTAAGCAATAAGGCCTGAGGGGGTGTGGTATATGGCCATTATGCAGAGTGCCTGGATACAGCCCTTAGCCGTGGTATATTTGCAATATACCACAAACCCCCAAGTTCCTTTATTGCGATTAAACCGGTTACCAATGTAATTAGAGCAGTAAAAATACATGTTTTTTCATACCCGTGGTATACGGTCTGGCTTTCAGGGCTCGAACCACCCAGTTTATAATCCAAGATAAGCAATTTCGGAACCATGCCAATATTAAAATCTTCAAGAGTACAGTATCTAGTCACCGTTAAGACAAATGTTTGTCTTACGTATGCAATGTAGGAACGGAAATAGTCGGTCCTGCGTACTTGCGGCGTTTGTAATTGCGGGACAACACTAGCTAGGATCAACATTCTGCATAGCTATTTGTAGTTCTTGTATTGCCTCGGGTATGTCTTGGGCTTTATGGGATACTTCCCAGGTCCAGATTAAACCTACTCCTGGATTGAAAATAGGCTTCTATTGGGGGACTCTATTGAAAATACTTTTTCATCCTGGAGTAAGATTTTTCTTGGTCTGGGATACCAGTCCTGTAAATTAATTGTAAACCAGGACTATACAGACAATACTGACCAAAGGCGTGTTTTTGTAACGTAGCGAACTAGGCTAGTGGAATTATTCCATCTCAACAGCTACGTATGTAATGCTCATATCCTCTGATTTATTTTCAAGAAGTGTGCTATTTTTTCCTGCATGCCTCACGTTTTCACTCAAAATAGTATCCTAGCATCCAGAAAGGAAAAGCATTTTCAAATGTTTCTGTGTCTTATCTAATTAAGTGAAGATTCAACCTCTGGTTTTGTAAAGTATTTTTACTTAAATCAGGGATGGGCAACTGGCGGCCGGCCCCCCTTTTGAAGGCCCTTGGATCCTTACCCCCCCTCCCCTCTAAACTTGTTATCACGGTCGAATTACTGGCAGGGGGGCCCCATTTATTTTGTTAGTCAGTCTCACTCAAATATCATGTTAAAAACTGCAAACATTTCTCTCCACCCTTTTGCAAAATATGTAGAATTGCAGGAAATGAGCTGTAAAACAGCTCATTTTCCTCTCCGGCCCATGGCAAAATGAGGGGCAATTTTTTTGTGTGGTCCTCACCCTTATCAAAGTTGTCCATCCATGACCTAGGTGGATGATTGGAATAAAAAATAATGTTTCCTGTTTCACCGTTGTTCGCCGAGTTCTTGGTTAAAGACTGCAATATAGTTGGCTATACGAGCTCTGTTCATTCTGTGAAGCTTTAGGGCTTAAAGCCTTCGTTCTGGTTGTTCTTCTCCTGTAATCTCAAAATAAAAATATGCAGTCTTGTATTTTCATGTTATGTCCAATAAATGAGTCAAGGATCTCACACAACCAAGAGTGTAATAATAAAAAAAACGGATCTAATATGAAAGTTGGCGGGAAAATCTATAAGGCATTTAAAAATGAAACGCCGATGTGAGCATCGTAAATGCATCCATGAAGTAATATTCCTTTTAACACAGACGCAATTAACCTTCCAGTTCATAAGAGTCACTGTGAGTGCCTAACATAAAATGGATTGGCTGATTGATTGATTGATTGAACTTTATTAGTCATGTTAAAATCATGAGTTTGTAAGTGTTTTAGTGGATGTGATGTGATATAGTGAGTCCATGGAATATTAATCTCAAAATATCCAAAAGTCCTTTATGAAATTAAATATTACCCAAGTTTTTACAATACTTTCCCGCTCTCACCACTTTAAAATATTGTAAAAAAAATTATAATCCTTTTACCAGTTTGCAACGTGAATTGACAATAACGCTATTGCAGGATGTATCTGGCAAATGTTTTAGAATCATATTTTTTGGTCCTTGATTTAATGATTGTACTACATTATCACACATATCGTTATACCCAGATACATGCTGGCAAACTGGCTGCAATAGCGTTAATGTGATGTTAATTCACATTGTAAACTGGGTAAAATAATTATTATTTTTTACAATATTTTGTTAGCGACCCCAAAAAAAAGACATATCTTAAACTGGCTGTTTTCTTTGTTATCTGACAAGATAACAACTAAAATATGATGATATCATGATATCGTATCTTTACTTGGTTGTAATCTGGTTATTTCTGGCCAGATAACAACAAAAAATATGTTGTCTTGATGATATTGTGTCTTTACTTGGTTGTAATCTGGTTATTTCTGGCCAGATAACAACAAAAAATATGATGTCTTGATGATATTGTGTCTTTACTTGGTTGTAATCTGGTTATTTCTGGCCAGATAACAACAAAAAATATGATGTCTTGATGATATTGTGTCTTTACTTGGTTGTAATCTGGTTATGTGATGTCTACAACCAGGAAAACAGTTTAAAACCAGAAAATGTCTTCATTATAACATCGCATGCCACCTTTTAACCATTGGGATGATCAACTGTAAATCAGAGTGAGAATATATGAAAGAAAAGTACATATTTTCACCCAGTGTCACCTTTCAAGACGCAGCTGTTATGTGAGTTGAAATAATCATTCAGTAGAATGTAATTCCTTTGTTTGATGTCCTGAAGCTACTGTAGGACTAAAGCTACTGTAGGACTAAAGCTACTGTAGGACTAAATGGGTGTTATATGCATGTTTGTGTATTTTTTTATATTTTTTTTCAATGCATACTGTTGATATTCATGTTTTGCCAATGTGAGGAGAATACATATTTCAGTGAATTGCAGGGGTTGTTTGAAATTTTTATTGTTAAAACCAAAAAAGATAAGAAAAGTTATGAAAATTAATATGTAAATGAATATGTTCAGGGCATCAGCCATTAAAGATTGATGTTGCCATTGTTGTTGCCTTGCTTTTTCTGTTGAGTGACATGCACACATGATCATTTTATTAATAAAAAATAAAAAATAAAAATGTTATTAGATATTCTTCTTAAAACTGCATTGTTGGTTAAGGGCTTGTAAGTAAGCTGTAAGGTTGTATTCGGCACGTGACAAATTCGATTTGATTTGATTTGATCAAATAATTAACTTCCAATCATATTAACCGTTACTCTCTCGCGGGAAACCTTCTCTCTTGCACAGACATTTAGAAACGAAACAGGTCATTTTGAAAAATAAGCCACGGGAGTTTTTTGAGCGAGAATAAAGATGACTTTCGAGTAGTAAGACATTTGCTTTTGTAGAAAAGCAATAGATACCATTAATAAGAAGGGTCGAGAAGCGTCTTATATTGTGAGCTACCGAGTGGCTAGGACAGGCAAGCCCCATACTATTGTGGAGGACTTAATTCTTACTGCTGCCACGGATATGGCTGGGACAATGCTGGGGGAAAAGCCCCAAAAAACTATACAGACAATGCCTTCATAAAACAACACTGTTTCACGACGCGTCAGTGACATGGCAGGAGATGTTTTGAAACAATTACTGCTTGGCATACAAGCCAGTGAATTCTATGCGTTACAGCTGGATGAGTCAACAGACGTGGCGGGCCTGGCACAGCTCCTGGTATATGTCCGTTACGTTTATGGGGCGTCAAATAAGGAATACATCCTCTTCTGCAAACCACTGGAAACCAGGACAACATGAGAGGATATGTTTAAAGTACTGGACAGCTTTGTGACATCAAATGGACTTTTGTGGTCAAGATGTGTTGGTATCTGTACTGATGGAGCAAAAGCCATGACAGGGAGACATAGTGGAGTGGTAACGCGCGTGCAAGCAGTTGCTCCCGACGCCACTTGGGTACACTGCAGCATCCCCCGAGAGGCTCTTGCTGCCAAGGGAATGCCTTGACAGCTTGAAAGACGTGTTGGACACTACAGTGAAAATGGTTAACTTTGTTAAAGAAAGGCCCCTGAACACTCGTGTATTTTCTGCATTATGCAATGATACGGGCAGCGACCATGTAACGCTTTTACAACATACAGAAGTGCGCTGGTTATCAAGGGGCAAAGTATTGACACATTTTTTTTAAATTGAGAGACGAGCTTCTTTACTGACCATAATTTTCACTTGTCTGACTGCTTGCATGATGACGAGTTTCTCACACGACTGGCCTATCTGGGTGATGTTTTTTCTCGCCTGAATGATCTGAATCTAAGATTACAGGGACTCTCCGCAACTATATTCAATGTGCGGGACAAAATTGTGGTTATGATTTAGAAGTTGAAGCTCTTCTCTGTCTGCATTAACAAGGACAACACACAGGTCTTTCCATTGTATGATTTTTTGTGTACAAATTAACACAAGCTCACGGACAATGTCAAACATAAAACAAAGCACCTAAGTGAGCTGGGTGCGCAATTACGCAGGTACTTCCCCGAGACGGACGACACACTTTCATGCCCTGCCTCCAATCCACTTACCGATATCTGAACAAGAGAGCCTCATCAAAATTGCCACAAACGGTTCTGTGAAAATTGAATTCAATCAGAAGCCACTGCCATATTTCTGGATAGGGCTGCACTCAGAGTTTCTTGCCTTGGCAAATCGCGCTGTTAAGACACTGATGCCCTTTGCAACCATGTACCTAAGTGAGAGTGGATTCTCGGCCCTCACTAGCATGAAAACTAAATACAGGCACAGACTGTGTGTGGAAAATGATTTAAGACTGAGACTCTCTCCAATACAACCCAACATTGCAGAGTTATGTGCATCCTTTCAAGCACACCCTTCTCATTAACCTGTGGTGAGTTATTCACACTTTTTGATGAACAAATAAGGTTTGATATGTAAGATGGTTAAATAAAGAGCAAAATTATTGATTATTATATTATTATTTGTGCCCTGGTCCTATAAGAGCTCTTTGTCACTTCCCACGAGCCGGGTTGTCACAAAAACTCACACTCATTCTTATGTTTAATAAATGTATTGTATAGTGTGTGTCTGTGGCAGGCTTACAATGATGGCAAAAAAACAACATTTAAGAGTGCGCTGACCCTGATGCTAGATGGGGTACGCAGCTGGAGGTTGAATGTTTGAAGGGGTACGGGACTATAAAAAGTTTGGGAACCACTGCATTAGGACAATAAAACAAATCTGACCCTGGAGCAATGGTTAGGGGGCAACTTCTACACCTAGCTCAGAGAAGTGGGACAGTCATTCCCCTTTACCCCTTGGGCGGCAGGTAGCCTAGTGGTTAGAGTGTTGGGCCAGTAACCAAAAGGTTGGTGAATGGAATCCCCGAGCTGACAAGGTAAAAATCTGTCATTCTACCCCTGAACAAACCCTCTGTTCCTAAGCCGTCATTGAAACTAAGAATTTGTTCTTAACTGACTTGCCTTGTTAAATAAAGGTTAATAAAATACACTCCAGCTCCTGAAGGTTACGTCTCTATCCTCCCAGAGCGTCTGTATCCTCCCAGAACATCTCTATCCTCCCAGAACGTCTCTATCCTCCCAGAACGTCTGTATCCTCCCAGAACGTCTCTATCCTCCCAGAGCGTCTCTATCCTCCCAGAACGTCTCTATCCTCCCAGAACGTCTGTATCCTCCCAGAACGTCTCTATCCTCCCAGAACGTCTCTATCCTCCCAGAACGTCTGTATCCTCCCAGAACGTCTCTATCCTCCCAGAGCATCTGTATTCTCCCAGAACGTCTCTATCCTCCCAGAGCGTCTGTATCCTCCCAGAACGTCTGTATCCTCCCAGAGCGTCTGTATCCTCCCAGAACGTCTGTATCCTCCCAGAGCGTCTCTATCCTCCCAGAACGTCTCTATCCTCCCAGAACGTCTCTATCCTCCCAGAGCATCTCTATCCTCCCAGAGCGTCTCTATCCTCCCAGAACATCTGTATCCTCCCAGAGCGTCTCTATCCTCCCAGAACGTCTCTATCCTCCCAGAGCGTCTCTATCCTCCCAGAGTGTCTGTATCCTCCCAGAACGTCTGTATCCTCCCAGAACGTCTCTATCCTCCCAGAACGTCTCTATCCTCCCAGAGCGTCTGTATCCTCCCAGAACGTCTGTATCCTCCCAGAGCGTCTGTATCCTCCCAGAGCGTCTCTATCCTCCCAGAACGTCTCTATCCTCCCAGAACGTCTCTATCCTCCCCGAGGGTCTGTATCCTCCCAGAACGTCTGTATCCTCCCAGAACGTCTGTATCCTCCCAGAGCGTCTGTATCCTCCCAGAACGTCTCTATCCTCCCAGAACGTCTCTATCCTCCCAGAACGTCTGTATCCTCCCAGAACATCTCTATCCTCCCAGAACGTCTCTATCCTCCCAGAGCGTCTCTATCCTCCCAGAGCGTCTCTATCCTCCCAGAACGTCTCTATCCTCCCAGAACGTCTCTATCCTCCCCGAGGGTCTGTATCCTCCCAGAACGTCTGTATCCTCCCAGAGCGTCTGTATCCTCCCAGAACGTCTCTATCCTCCCAGAGCGTCTGTATCCTACCAGAACATCTGTATCCTCCCAGAACGTCTGTATTCTCCCAGAACGTCTCTATCCTCCCAGAACGTCTGTATCCTCCCAGAACGTCTGTATCCTCCCAGAACGTCTGTATCCTCCCAGAGCGTCTGTATCCTCCCAGAACGTCTCTATCCTCCCAGAGCGTCTCTATCCTCCCAGAGCATCTCTATCCTCCCAGAGCGTCTCTATCCTCCCAGAATGAGGTGTCAGAATAACTAGGAGCATTTGGTGCAGTGAATTTCCTCAACCCCTCACCCCCCCTCATTATCACAAATCTAAAAGCACTTACCGACATAAATATGGTCACATTTTCTATTTCACCTATGAGTAATAACGAGACAAGTAAAGGAATAGTTTTTTTTTAAGTTTCCCCAGTTGATTGTTTTTCTTGGCAGAACTAACCAGGTTTATATTAGATAACCCAGTGGTTGCTCCTTTAAAACAAACTCAACCTATGAGGTATCCAGACACCCTGTAAAAAAGGTGCTAGTCTTATTCGATGAAACTCAATTCCCCACTCCTCCCACACCACTTTGCATGACACTTCCCCCATATCTTCAGGTATACTCCAGGGCACGGTGTAGTCTATAGTCATGGGGACACCAAGGGAGATGGAGGCCTCTCTCTGCCCTCTATAAGAATAGCCTCCTTGTCCCAAGGGTTAGGTAGTCAAGGGAGTGGGGAGGGGGCATAGCCAATTAAGTCTTTCTTTCTTTCTCTTGTTTCTTCCCTCTCTCTTCACAGGTCACTATCATCATTCTGTAAGAGGCTTACACTCTGTACAGTACATCTTGTTACATTCTGTACAGTACATCCTGTGACATTCTGTACAGTACATCCTGTGACATTCTGTACAGTACATCCTGTGACATTCTGTACAGTACATCCTGTGACATTCTGTATAGTACATCCTGTTACATTCTGTACAGTACATCCTGTGACATTCTGTACAGTACATCTTGTTACATTCTGTACAGTACATCCTGTGACATTCTGGACAGTACATCCTGTGACATTCTGTACAGTACATCCTGTTACATTCTGTTCAGTACATCATATTTCATCTTGTCTATGCAATCATGTGTCACACTCGCAGACACACAGTTTGTATTGCTATCCTTGTGGGGACCAAATAATTGATTCCCATCCAGAATCCTATTTTCCCTAACCCCTAACTCTAAATCTAACCCTAACCTTAACCTCACCACAACCCTATGCCTAACCTTAACCCCTAACCCTAACCCCTAACCCTGAACCTAACCCTAAACTTAATTCTAACCCCAACTCTAAATGTAAACCTAACCCTAAGCCTAACCTCTAAGCCTAAAATAGCATTTTTCCTTGTGGGGACCTGCAAAATGTCCCCACTTGTTTGAATTTTCCTTGTTTTACTTCTGGTACCCATAAGGACAGTTAAAATAAAACAAACACACACACACACACACGCACGCACGCACGCACGCACTCACACACACACACACCACACACACACACACACACACACACACACACACACACACACACACACACACACACACACACACACACACACACACACACACACACACACACACACACACACACACACACACACTGTCTATGCTCCAGGGCCTTCTGCTGCAGAGCATTGAGGGGGATGGGTGTGACATGGTGGGTGTAAAATGGGGAGGGGGGGAGGTGTACCCTAGTTCACCTAGCCCAGTGCAGGCATCACATTGTAATGGCGTTAATCCTTTTGACAAGTGCATTTAAGAGGTGTTGCTGTCACTTTTCACGCATAGCTATGGTTTCCACACTCTGCAGCTGCAGCCCAGTCTTAAATAACATGTCTTTGTTTGGGATTTAACTATATATGACTGGGCCACTCAAGAATTCTAGTGTTTGTTCAAAACTAAAATTGGATTATAAATCGTACAGCTCTTCATGGATTACAGCATCACCAAGACATCAGCACTGGTGCTTTGACATCACTACTCCTATAGTGGGTTGTGTTGCTTAGTTTGGACCCTTACACTCCATAGCCTATACCCACTGAGCACACACTGGTTGAATCAATGTTGTTTCCACGTCATTTCATTGAAACAATAGTCCTGGATATTAGATGTCAGAATATAACCTGTAAACAATAGTCCTGGATATTAGATGTCAGAATATAACCTGTCTACAATAGTCCTAGATATTAGATGTCAGAATATAACCTGTCTACAATAGTCCTGGATATTAGATGTCAGAATATAACCTGTCTACAATAGTCCTGGATATTAGATGTCAGAATATAACCTGTCTACAATAGTCCTGGATATTAGATGTCAGAATATAACCTGTCTACAATAGTCCTGGATATTAGATGTCAGAATATAACCTGTCTACAATAGTCCTAGATATTAGATGTCAGAATATAACCTGTAAACAATAGTCCTGGATATTAGATGTCAGAATATAACCTGTCTACAATAGTCCTGGATATTAGATGTCAGAATATAACCTGTAAACAATAGTCCTGGATATTAGATGTCAGAATATAACCTGTAAACAATAGAACACAATCATTGATTGACAAATAATAATAATTATCATCGTCATCGGGCTGACATGCTCTTGAAATGTACATAAATGACGACCATTTCACCATTTTGAACGAAATACAAACACAGCTACGTAACCTGAAGGATTCATTTTTCCCTCATCTCTCTGGGTACACCCCCTTCCTCGTCACTGACAACTCCTTCGTTCTGCCGTCTTCAAAAGCCTGTCATGGTACTGCCCAGTTACTGACCAAATCGTGAGTAATGCGCCAGGCCACATTTCCTGGCAGCATTACCAGATGCTCGACACTCCCTGATTGGTCTCTGTGTCCACTGTCCATCATGATCACAACAAAATCAAACGAGGGGGGGGGGGGGGGTCTGATTTGAAGGTGACTCAGTCAATTTGGGTCGATTCTTTCCTCTGTCTCTCTCCTCTCTTCTCCCTTCCACAAGAAACACTTTTCCCAAGGGGAGAACCCTACGCCCTCCGTCTCATAGCAACCAAAACACTGAGGAATCTTGTCACTCCTCTCCTCTTTCTGAAGTGTCATGAATTAATGTCCCGTGCAGTAAAGTACAGTGAAATACCTTTCTTCCCAGCTCCAAACCCCAACAATACAGTAATCAATATCAATGTAGTACTAAAAATAGCATAAGGTAGAACAAAAACACACAATAAATCAAAATAGGAAATAAGAAGAACATGAGAAAGTAAGAATCTATACACAGGATTAGTTTCACTACCATCTTTACAATGTGCAGGGATACTGGAGTGTTGGAGGTAGATATGAGAAAGTAAGAATCTATACACAGGATTAGTTTCACTACCATCTTTACAATGTGCAGGGATACTGGAGTGTTGGAGGTAGATATGTATAGGGGTCAGGTGACTAGTCATCAGGTTCAAAGATAAACAGAGTAGCAGCAGCTTAAATTAGGATTGTATGTTAATTAAGACTGTGTGTGTGTAGAGTCAGTATAAATGTGTGTGCATGTTATGTGTGTGTTGGAGTGTCAGTGTGTGTGTGTGTGTGTAGAGTCCCTTGAGTGTGTGGAGTCCTGTCAGTGTGTAGAGTCCTGTCAGTGTGTAGAGTCCTGTCAGTGTGTAGAGTCCTGTGAGTGTGTAGAGTCCTGTCAGTGTGTAGAGTCCTGTCAGTGTGTAGAGTCCTGTCAGTGTGTAGAGTCCTGTCAGTGGGTAGAGTCCTGTGAGTGTGTAGAGTCCTGTCAGTGTGTAGAGTCCTGTCAGTGGGTAGAGTCCTGTGAGTGTGTAGAGTCCTGTCAGTGTGTAGAGTCCTGTCAGTGTGTAGAGTCCTGTGAGTGTGTAGAGTCCTGTCAGAGTGTGTAGAGTCCTGTTAGTGTGTAGAGTCCTGTCAGTGTGTAGAGTCCTGTCAGTGTGTAGAGTCCTGTCAGAGTGTGTAGAGTCCTGTGAGTGTGTAGAGTCCTGTCAGTGTGTAGAGTCCTGTCAGTGTGTAGAGTCCTGTCAGTGTGTGGAGTCCTGTTAATGTGTAGTCCTGTCAGTGTGTAGAGTCCTGTCAGTGTGTAGAGTCCTGTTAGTGTGTAGAGTCCTGTGAGTGTGCATAGAGACATAGAGTGTAAAAATATAAATAAAATACAAGGGTCAACTCAGAAAGTCTGTGGAGCCATTCTGTTAGCTATTTAGCAGCCTCATGGCTTGGGGATAGAAGCTTCTCAGGAGCCTGTGCGGAAGCAGAAAGAGGAGTCTATGGCTTGGGTGGCTAGAGTCTAACAATTGTCAGGGCCTTCCTTCCACACCGCTTGATATAGAGGTCCTGGATGCTGCTCCACTGCAGCCCCGGCGATGTGGATGGGGGCGTGTTTGTATGCTTGCTTGTGGGTAGAGTAACAATGGTCTAGGACTTTATCGCCCCTAGTGGTGAAGGAAACGTGTTGATGGAAGTTGAGCATCACGTGTCGTAGTGATGCGAAAATAAAATTGCCTGCGACAAGAAAGGCAGCCACCAGATGTACGTTTTCCTGCTTGGTTATAGCCTCATAGAGTTCTTATATTTATTATTATTTTTATTTAACCTTTTATTTAACTAGGCAAGTCAGTTAAGAACAAATTATTATTGACAATGACGGCCAAACCACGTCCAAACCCTAACCCGGACAACGCTGGGCCTATTGTGCGCCGCACTACGGGACTACGGGACCAATCAGAGTTTGTTAAGTGCCAGCTTGTTATATTTCTTATCCTTTGGTGGAATGTATACAACCGTCACCATAACAACTGAAGGGTCAGCATTTGACCATCAGGTATTCGAAGACGGGTGAATAATGGGTCGAGACTACCACTGCGCTGAAGTCAGCACACCATTAAATGGACAAGCAGACAGGACAGTAGACTAAAGGAAAAGTAGAGTCGATTTCCTTGACTCTACTGTCCTGTCTGCTCGGTGAATGGAGAATACATTGAGTTGGATAGCCAGGGGGGGTATCTTGTCCGAAATACATGTTTCAGAAAAGCATAGATTATATTGCAATTTTAAGAGTCCTGTTGCTAGCAAATCCGCGATCGGCGGTCATCCATCTTGTTATATTACATTGACCAATAGAATGGAGGGAAGAGTTGGCCGGTTTCCCTTTGCCTTAATAATCTCACCAGCACTCCCCTTCTCCTGCTTCTGTAACACCAGCGTTTCCTCTTGCATACCCCCGAGAATTGGGTCGGAATTACAGAAAGAGCCCTGGGCAGATGACTCCAAGTTGAAGGCGGAATTGGGGTCTGCCGATCTGATGTTCGAAAGTTCTTGTCGGTTGCAAGAACATATTTCATGAAAATAGATAAACGCCAAAAGAATCACAAAATAACAAAGTTGGGTCGGAGTTTTCAAAACGGAGGCCATCCTCCAATTTCCAAAATTTTACTGAGTTACAGTTCATATAAGGAAATCAGTCAATCAAAATAAATAAATTAGGCCTTAATCTATGGATTCCACATGACTGGGAATACAGATAGGCATCTATTGGTCAGAGATACCTTAAAAAAAAGGTAGGGTCTTGGATCAGAAAACCAGACCGTATCTGGTGTGAGCACCATTTGCCTCATTCAGCGTGACACATTGATCAGGCTGTTGATTGTGGCCAGTGGAATGTTGTCCCACTCCTCTTCAAAGGCTGTGCGAAGTGGCTGGATATTGGCGGGAACTGGAACACACTGTCGTACACGTCGATCCAGAGCATCTCAAACATGCTCAATGGGTGACATGGCTGGTGAGTATACAGTTCATGGAAGAACTGGGACATTTTCTGCTTCCGAGAATTGTGTACAGATCCTTGTGACATGGGGCAGTGCATTATCATGCTGAAACATGATGGCGTGGTACGACAATGGGCCTCAGGATCTCGTTACAGTATCTCTGTACATTCAAATTGCCATCGATAAAATGCAATTGTGTTCATTGATCGTATCTTATGCGAGCCCATACCATAACCCCACTACCACCATGGGGCACTCTGTTCACGACATTGACATCAACAAACCGCTCACCCACACAATGCCATACACGCTGTCTGCCATCTGCCCGGTACAGTTGAAACCGGGATTCATCCGTGAAGAGCACACTTCTTCAGCGTGCCAGTGACCATCGAAGGTGAGCATTAGCCCACTGAAGTCGGTCACCCTGATGAGGACGACGAGCACGCAGATGAGCTTCCCTGAGACGGTTTCTGACAGTTTGTGCAGAGATTCTTTGGTTGTGCAAACCCACAGTTTCATCAGCTGTCTCGGTGGCTGGTCTCAGACGATCCCTCAGGTGAAGAAGCCAGATGTAGAGGTCCTGAGCTGGTGTTGTTACACGTGGTCTGCGTTTATGAGGCCGGTTGGGCCTGCTGCCAAATTCTCTAAAACGACATTGGAGGCGGCTTATGGTAAGGAAATTCACATTCATTTCTCTGGCAACAGCTCTGTTGGACGTTCCTGCATGCCAATTGCACGCTCCCTCAAAACTTGAGACATCTGTGGCATTGGGTTGTGTGACAACACAGCACATTTTAGTGTGCCATTTTATTGTCCCAAGCACAAAGTGCACCTGTGTAATTATCATGCTGTTTAATCAGCTTCTTGATATGCCACACCTGGCAGGTGGAAGAATTATCTTGGCGAAGGAGAAATGCTCACTAACAGGGATATAATCAAATTTGTCCACAAAATTTGAAAGAAATACGTTTTTGTGCATATGGAACATTTCTGGGATCTTTTAATTCAGCTCATGAAACATGGGACCAACACTTTACATGTTACGTTTCCATACTTTTTCAGTATAGTATTGTGTTCTGCTTTGTGTCCGGTACAACAGCCTAGTCTATCCAAGTCACACATATTAAGGTAGGCTTAAGGAGACACCTGCATTCATCCATATTGAGATCCATCCAGTGAAGCAGGAACCACTTTAAATCCTAGTCCAGATTTGACTTCAAATAATATTTGTTCGTTTTTTCAAATACTTTGACTGCTTGATTGAGCCTGCTAAGAGTGCTGGATATGGGCGGTTTGCACTTGTGGGATAATTCCATTGGTTCTATTGTGACAGGCAAGCTGCTCAAGTATTGGAAGAAAACAACTGCTATTTGAACCCAGGTATGCACCGATGCATCAATCTAAGTAACATAATACAAAAAAATGGTGTTCTCTTACGACCCCTCACAAGTGTCACGGGACTCCTCTGAAGGTAACCGGTATGGTTAAAAACATTTATGGAAGTATGGAGGTAGCTTTGTGCCTACACCAAAAAAATACTATATATATGTTTCCTGAGCTTTGTTATATCTCCTAAATATAGGACAGACACTTCAAAACCTTATTACTTATGATACATTTTTTGACTGTCTTTTTTGCCATTTATGAATGTGTTATTCAACACTGGCCTTCCATTAAATGCTACAGTGATCTGACCCTCGAGGAGTGGCCGGTAACACTTTATTTGGATAGTCCATCTGCTCTACAGACTATCTACAGACAAAGATTTCAACTAATTATCTACTAACCCTAACCCTAGCTCTAACCCTAACCTTAACCTTTATCCTAACCCTAAACTTAACCCTTACTCTTATTCTAAACCTAATCCTGAACTTAACCCTCATCCTTACTCTAAACCCTTACCCTAACCCTAACCTTAACCTTTATCCTAACCCTAAACTTAACCCTTACTCTTATTCTAAACCTAATCCTGAGCTTAACCCTCATCCTTACTCTAAACCCTTACCCTAACCCTAACCAATAGATTGTTGATAGTAGAGCGTCTACAGATGGACTATCCATGTATAGTGTGTACAACTGACCTTCCATTACATGCTACAGGAATCCGATCCTCAAGGAGTGGTGGTGTAAGTCAGAAGGTGTGTCCATGTATTTAATTTCAAAGTCAGAAATCGGGGGAAATCTACAATTTTAGGTCAATATTTGACAGTCTTTTCTATACAGAAAGTATGGGCTCATTTTCCAACCTCTGTGTTAAGCTCTAAAGAGTGGACAGTTCTGCTGATGTTCCAAGGGAAATGAAAGGGAAGTGAAATGTAAAGTTTCAGTGGGGACACTGCCATTATTTCAGAGTATAAAGCAGCTCTCTCTTCTGGCCGACAGAAACATTGCAGCTTTCACTTATGACGATCAAATTGTTATAGTGAGTTGAATGTGAATATTTTGTGTACGACATATTAGGCCGCATTTAGCAATGGGTCAAAAACAGAAAGTGTTATGTAATGTGCAAAAATAATTGATTGAAATCAGAACGTGCCGTTTACTAGACCATTTGATACCAGCAATTTAAGCAAATTACAGTTATTTATTTATTGCATTATTATTTTATTTATTTATCATAATATTTTTATTTCCTTTATTTAACTAGGCAAGTCAGTTAATAAGAACAAAATATTATTTACAATGACGGCCTACCCCGGCCTAACCCGGACGACTCTGGGCCAATTGTGCGCCGTCCTGTGATTCAGCCTGGATACTGCAGATAGATATCACAGACATCATTCTGAAATATGTTTTTTTTTTTTGGGGGGTACAATAGATTGAAAACCCACTAGAGAAGGCGACAATCTAAACAAAACAAACTCCAGAACAGCTGAACAGAACCCTGTTCTCCCCTCTCTAAGCTTCAGAACAGCTGAGCAGAACCCTGTTCTCCCCTCTCTAAGCTTCAGAACAGCTGAGCAGAACCCTGTTCTCCCCTCTCTAAGCTTCAGAACAGCTGAACAGAACCCTGTTCTCCCCTCTCTAAGCTTCAGAACAGCTGAGCAGAACCCTGTTCTCCCCTCTCTAAGCTTCAGAACAGCTGAACAGAACCCTGTTCTCCCCTCTCTAAGCTACAGAACAGCTGAGCAGAACCCTGTTCTCCCCTCTCTAAGCTTCAGAACAGACTGTCAAACTAACCCAGCCTCCCCAGAGACTTAGCCCCAGCAGACCATAGTCTCTAGAGTGGATTTAGGGCAGTGCCTGCTTTCAAAGCCGCCCCAGCCTGCAGTAGGTTAGCGTTGGATGATATCGGGGAGGCTGCTGGGGGTCTAGGCAGGGGGCTTCATTGGGCTGTTAATCGATGGCGATGCTAACCGTCCCTCAAGTTGGGGGGGTTTGGGGGGGAAATAATGCTCTTGCTAATGTGCCTAGACGCTAACATGCTATTGTGATAATGTTATAAGTCTGCGACTAACGTGTCAATGCAGGGGTTACGTCCCAATAATCTCTCCTTCCTCCTGAAGCGTGCACTCATTTACTACTCTTCACAAATGTAAAAGCTTTTGATTGAAGTGTACACTTCGGTGGAAAAGTACATTATTTCAAATCAATTCAAATTTTATTGGTCGCATACACATATTTAGCAGATGTTATTGCAAGTGTATCAAAATGATTGTATTCCTAGCTCCAACAGTGCAATAATATCTAACAATTCACAACAATACACACAAATCTAAAAGTAAAAGAATGGAATTTAGAAATATATAAAAATAAGGACGAGCAATGTCAGAGTCCGGAGAATAAATATGAATGAATGTATATATATATATATGTGTGATGGGATGTATAAATATTATGGACAGTATGTGGAAAGAATATTGTATATCTGTAGAACACATATGATATAATAGGTTATATACACCAATAGTTGAATAGGATGGACTTGACTACTACTACAGTACTACTACAGTGTGTAAACATTATTAAAGTCACCAGCGTTCCATTATTAAAGTGACCAGTGATTCCATGTCTATGTATATAGGGCAGCAGCCTCTAAGGTGCAGGGTTGAGTAACCGGGTGGTAGCCAGCTAGTGATGGCTATTTAACAGTCTGATGGCCTTGAGATAGAAGCTGTTTTTCAGTCTCTCGGTCCCAGCTTTGATGCACCTGTACTGACCTCGCCTTCTGGATGATAGTGAGGTGAACAGGCCATGGCTTGGGTGGCTACGAGGTCCTTGATGATATTCTTGGCTTTCCTGTGATATTGGGTGCTGCGGGCATCCTAGAGCGCAGGCAGTGTGCCCCCGGTGACGCGTTGGGCAGACCACACCACCCTCTGGAAAGCCATGCGGTTGCGGGCGGTGCAGTTGCCGTACCGTGCTCTGAGGATGCGGCGAGGGATGCCGTCTGGGCCAGCAGCCTTGCAAGGGTTAATCACATTTACATTTGATACTCACGTCAGCCACGGAGAATGAGAGCCCACAGTCCTCGGGAGCGGCCCATGTCGGTGGCACTGTGTTATCCTCAAAACGGACGAAGAAGGTGTTAAGCTTGTGCAGGAGCACAACCAAGGAATCCGGGGGTAAACTGTGCCTTTCTGGTAATGAACTTATGACCCAACTTCTACCATGAGCCATAGGTGGGTCCCAACTCCCATCCATCCCTAGGGTATCACAGCGATAACACATGAAGAGCATCACAGAGATAACACATGAAGAGCATCGCAGAGATAACACATGAAGAGCATCACAGAGATAACACATGAAGAGCATCACAGAGATAACACATGAAGAACATCACACAGATAACACATGAAGAACATCACATGTATACAACAGGGTTGTGGTCCATTGTTGTCAATTCCCTTTCATTCAGAAAGTAATTTGACATGTAAATCCTCCTAGAAAACGATGGACAATTAACTGGATTTCAGTTGAATTCCTGTATTGACTGAATTGACCACCACCCTGATATGCAGTAGAGATCAGGTGGTTGTGAGGGCATTGTCTAATTTGCTGAGGGATACAACAAGCATGGCTACTCAAACCGAAAGGCTCATGTCGCCATCTTGTGGACATAGAGGGTTGGAACATTAAGTTGGGTCGTTGTTCCTATGTTCATTATTTAAATAGATAATATGCCTTTTTTCAAACCATGGACTCATTTTCAAGTTCATCAAATACACTGAAGCACCTGCAAATGAATGATACATTGTCAATAAGCACAGCACAGATACCATATGACTTTCATGCCATTCAAAATGTCTAAATGTAGCCTACTGCAGAGTTCATTGAACTTTCTCAGCACATGACTGCAAGTCATGGTCATCATGTGGTTGGAAGTAAGAGCAATGTTTAACTCCTCCCTCACCACCACTAAACTGTTGTGAAAATATGAGACCTATAAAATGTAATCTTCATCAAATCGACATTATCATATCTTTATTACGACATCTTGATAACAGGTTGTTATTGTCCAGCTTTGATCTCAAAGTCCACTGATTCAAATTCCTAAAAAGTAGGCAGTGACATTTGAACAATGCCTTCAGAAAGTATGGTATTTCAAAGTGGTATTAAAATGGATTTAACTGGCATTTTAGTCAGTTATTTACACAAAATACTCTGTAATGTCAAAGTGGAAGAAAAATTCTATCATTTGTAAAAAATTCAAAATAAAATATTCAACCCCCTGAGTCAATACATGTTATACAACGGGTGGGTCCAATCCTGAATACTGATGGGTTAAAACTGCATTCTAGCTGGTGTCCATTCCACAAGTCACCACCAGATAAATCTATGACGTTAAAAATGTTATTTTCTCTTTTCCATCTGACTGCGCAATCCACTGTCTCATCAGCCCAGCCAGGCTATTTATAAACTTGATCTCCGCTATAAAAAGCATCTAGACATTATCTCATATTTCTATTATAACATTTAGTTTTCAACAGCGGTGATTTGTATAAACATTGTTGTCTGTCTCTCCGTTTCAATATTTAAATTCGATCTCCAGTTGTTGCATAGTAATGAATGTGTTGGGAGTCGGGATGAGACAGACCGGCAGGCAGCTTTTCTCACCCAGTCGAAATCATGAATCAGCATTATTTTTAGGGATACATAAAAATAAATATCAATAAAAAACAGGTCAAATGAATCAAAGTTCAGCTAGTTTGCAGTCTTTCCAGCTTCAGTTTGAAGTAATTGTGTTAGCTGTGTTGTTGGCTAGCTCCTCTGAACAACAAAGTCCTGACGAAAGAGCACATTTTCTACGCCAGGTGAGATTGAGCGTCATTTGCTCATTGTTATGGATGTATCCAAATAAATGTCACTAGAAAACAGCTTAAACAAATGCAAATGCATCTACTTTGTTGTTATTCTGGCTGCACTGTTCGACTTGGCTGTAAATTAGCCGTAGTTGGATAGCTAGCAAGCAAAGGATTTGAATGTTGCCAGCCAGTATGGCAATAGGACACTTAGAACGAATGACTGGGTCGCGTCTGGGACACATCCCTGGCAATGGAACAGATAGAAAGAACAAATGGCCAGGTTGGATACGACCCTAGATTTGTGTCGGGACTATATCTTGTCGAAGGATGAAATAGTGTGAATAAATTCCTAAAAATTATCATCAGACTGAACCAGGTTTTCCTCTGGAATTTTGCCTGTGCATTGCCCTATTACGTATCTTTTTATCATAGAAAAACCTAGTTCTTGCCAATGACAAGCATACCTATAACATGATGCAGTCACCACCATGCTTGAAAATATGAAGAGTGGTACTCAGTGATGTGTTGTGTTGGATTTGTCCCAAACATAGCCTCATTATTGTTATTTTATTGTGTTCCTTTTTTTGGGTCTTTTTTTTTTACTTTAGTTTTGCATTGTTGGTTAAGGGCTTGTAAGTAAGCATTTCATGGTAAGGTCTACACCTGTTGTATTCGGCACATGTGACAAAAACAATTTGATTTGATTTTGTATTCAGGACACGAACTTCATTTCTTTGCCACATTTTTTGCAGTATTACTTTAGTGCCTTTTGCAAACAGGAAGCATGTTTTGGAATATTTGTATTATGTACCAGCTTCCTTCTTTTCACTCTGTCATTTAGGTTAGTATTGTGGAGTAACTACAATGTTGTTGATCCATCCTCACTTTTCTCCTGTCACAGCCATTAAACTCTGTAACTGTTTTAAAGTCACCATTGGCCACATGTTGAAATCCCTGAGTGGTTTCCTTCCTCTCCGGCAACTGAGTTAAGAAGGACGCCTGTATCTTTGTAGTGAATTACACTCATCCAAAGTGTAATTCCTAATACCATTCTCAAAGGGCTGTTCAATGTCAGCTTTAAAGAAAAATCTTTACCAATCTACCAATTTGTGCCCTTCTTTGCAAAATATTGGAAAACCTCCCTGGTCTTTGTGGTTGAATCTGTGTTTGAAATTCACTGCTCGACTGAGGGACCTTACAGATAATTGTGTGAGGTACAGAGATGCAGTAGTCATTCAAAAATCATCTTAAACACTATTATTGCACAGAGTGAGTCCATGAAACTTATTATGTGACTTGTTATGCAGATTTGTACTATTTAGGCTTGCCATAACAAAGGGGTTGAATACTTAATGACTCAAGACATTTCAGCTTTTCATTTTTAATGAATTTGTAAAAAAAAATTGAAACGTCATTCCACTTTGACATTATGGGGTATTGTGTGTAGGCTAATCTCAATTTAATCAATTTTAAATAAAGGCTGTAACACAACAACAAAAAGTCAAGGGGTGTGAATACTTTCTGAAGCCACTGTAGATACCTATGTAGGCAACAGAGCTTATTGATGTATCTAGCAACACAATAAACTGTTAGAATGTTAAAGACTATTAAATGTGTAGATTTTAAAGGGGCAATCTCCAATTGAAAATGAGGACCCCGCCTCTGTTTTGGTAAAAAGCTGAGGGAAGGGCCTGGAGTAGTTTATCCACTCTGAAATTCATAGACAGAGCAATGTTTATAAACTGATGGGGTTAGACAGTTGAAAGAAGCTCATGAGGCTTTTAGAAGTTATATTCTTAAAGAATCAATGGGTATATACCATTAATAAGTTTACAAAAATAAAACAGATGTAACAACTGCAGATTGCCCCTTTTAAAGTTACATTAATATTCTGGAGAAGCCCTCTCCGACATCTTGTCGACCTTCTCACTGTCTTGGATTGTCTTTTCAGGGGTGTTTTGAGGAATCAGTCTATTTTTTGTCAGTGTTACCAACAATCTCCTAATGATTTGTCAAAACACTTCAACGTGAAGGTCCACATAGTGCTGTCATAATAATGGTAGAGACTAGACGATGATAGAAATTGTCATGACAGATTATGTCAGTTCAGGACAATTGACTCCTGAGCTAAATAACAGCTTGTATCGTGATACGACTTATTTATGACACTTTTACATTGGCCAATGATGGAGGCTTCACGTAAAGTATGATAACAAATCTCACAGTGACATTTTCAAAAAATCATGCAGGCATATACAATTCACTGGAACATTAAAGTATTTTTATTGTGCAAGACCAATTATTTAAAAAAAAAAGTTTAGTATAAAAGGACACCTGTTAAATGTACACCAAAGATGACAAATCCCTTTCTGGATTCAGTGGAGAGTTTAATCTTGATTGTTCAAAGGTTGTAGTCACTCTGGAAGTATATCAGCCAACATAATGTTCCTTGCTTTATGAATTTATGGAGGGTCTTAGTGGGCCACTCTGTGGAATTGCTATTCATTTACTAGAGGGGCTATGTCATAAACCCTCAAAGTTCTAGAATGGAGATGGAAATGGTAGCCATATTGGTCAGGTAGAAATCCAAACCAGTCTAATTGGAATGAATGGCAGTCGAGGCATAATCCAGATTTGTTTCATGCAGGAAAATAAAAGTAAGGCATGTGATATATCAGAAATTGTGTAATATAATTACAAACTAAAATATTGTCATATAATTATAAACACCGTTTATACTTGTTTTATACAAATGTTTTGTATAAATAGCTTCTAAAATACATGTAAACAGACCATAAATGTCTAAATGTTTATTTTCTTTGAAAGCTGTGAGTGCTTTTATATGATACAATATCAGTACTTGTTGCATTTACAACTAAGTCCTTTCATCATCTGATTTCAACCACTGTATCGCTGTGGATTGATTGCATTGTTTCAATGGAATATTGGCAGTTAATTTGAAAAATTGATGGAATCATTCCTCGAAAATTGGCTGGCTAGATAGCTAACAAACATACCAGTGCAGAAACGTTCTTAAAATTCATTATTTTACACAATATCTTATCACAGCACTGGCAAACCGTGGTTGATCAACTTCCTGACCAAAATAGCTAACCTTTATACCGTCATAAGAATGTTCATGACCATTCCAGTATTCTAATTCTTCATTCTGTGGTCCACACCTTCTTAAGGGCTCTTCAGCGGGTGATACGGTCTTCATCCAATAGTGAACTATTGGAGCTATTTTTTGGGGGTACATGGGGTTTAGAGAATGAGGGGAAGGCACTGCAAATTTTGACTTATACTTTAAATTTGGCACCTGAGCCAAAGTCTTGCCACATATTCTTAAGGTTAGAAAAAACGTAATGGTATGTGAGATAGAAATTCATCATGAATCCCTTTAAGCCTTCTTGAAAATCCTCTTGGCATCCACTCCATCGTAGTTATAGCTCTGTTGGAGAGAGAGTCCATAATCAATGTAAAAAGGTTGCCATTTTCATTGAAATAGAAGTACCAGCACAGTGAGTACACCAGAGACTACAATATGAATCTTGATATGATTACAATGCTTATGCAGTTATAACAATAATATTGGTAATGTTTCAGTAGGACAAATGTTCATTCATAAGCATTAATATACTGTATAGGTGGCGTATATACATGTTATAAACATTTATCTGCATTTATGTACATTTTTATGCATTAGCATTTATAACCTTTTAGATTGTAAAAGTTAAAATGATTTCTAATGGCTTATTTGATTTGATTTGATTCATGCTCACAGTCAACAAGACTGGATTATGCAGAAGGTAACAGTTACGAGAAAAAATATACTACATTCAATTGCAAAAAGTCGGGGAAAAAAGTCAAAATTAAAGATTTAAGAACTCACATTTGGTTATTAAAAACATATCACTTCAAGTTATTCTGGTATAAAGTGGTACAACACTATAAAGATAATTTCAAAAGATAAAGATACATGATGTGGGTTTTTCCACACTGACCTGTACTAGCTCTCCTCCCACCAGGGCCCGAGTGGTGGTCAGCACCTTACTGTTGTCTTTCCTGGTGAATTTACCCTTCAACACATCTCCATCCATCTCCCAGGCACCCTGTGGGACAGATAGGGTTAACGGTGTCGACTGTAATGTACGTCGCTCGTAGACATTATATATGCTCAAATCACCCATTGTTATCGATGCATGGGTTAAACAGTATCTTGAGATAAGATATATCTAGGGCATAAGTCGATTCAAACAAATGGCTAGCCAAACATGAGCTAATAAAGAAATGGCTAGCCAACCATGAGCTTATAAAGAAATGGCTAGCCAACCATGAGCTTATAAAGAAATGGCTAGCCAACAATGAGCTTATAAAGAAATGGCTAGCCAACCATGAGCTTATAAAGAAATGGCTAGCCAACAATGAGCTTATAAAGAAATGGCTAGCCAACCATGAGCTTATAAAGAAATGTCTAGCCAACCACGAGCTTATAAAAAAATGGCTAGCCAACCACGAGCTTATAAAGAAATGGCTAGCCAACCACGAGCTTATATAAAAAATGGCTAGCCAACCACGAGCTTATAAAGAAATGGCTAGCCAAACATGAGCTTATAAAAAATGGCTAGCCAAACATGAGCTTATAAAGAAATGGCTAGCCAAACATGAGCTTATAAAGAAATGGCTAGCCAACCATGAGATTGTAAAGAAATGGCTAGCCCGGGGGGCAGCCAACCGGAGTGAATGGCTGCCCTGATAACAGCAAATATACATATATTCATTGTAAACTTATTCTAATGGGTTACTCTATATGGACTAAATCTCCAAAACACTTTTACAGTGTACAGTCATGCATAGGTCACTGCCAGACTTCAGAAGGCTTACATCGTATAACCGGTTGTAGCCTGGTTCCTCTCTAGGTTTTTTCCTAGGTTTTTGGCCTTTCTAGGGAGTTTTTCCTAGGGAGTTTTTCCTAGCCACCGTGCTTCTTTCACATGCTTTGCTTGCTGTTTGGGGTTTTAGGCTGGGTTTCTGTACAGCACTTTGAGATATCAGCTGATGTACGAAGGGCTATATAAATAAATTTGATTTGATTTGATTTGATTTGTAAATGGTCAAATCTTCCAACTCCATTATCAGCACAATTTCCACTTTTTCTGAGCATGACAACAGTTTAGCAGAAGTAGAAGTAATTTGAAGCAGAAGTAATTTGGAGGATTTACATTTTATGAAGGCTTTATGACTTGGTTTAGATTTCAATCTCTACAACTGTCTGTTGGATACTGTGTACGATAGCCTACTAAAATAAGTCTAGGTTGAAAGAGTTGAAACATACTGAGACTTCGGTGCCGTCGGCCAGTGCATAGTCAAACTGTACGCCCAGGGTGAAGTCGATGTCTTTGTTACGGAAGGTGCTGGATTCCTTGATGTGGAACTTGTCTCCTGTCTGCTCGATGATAACCTTGAGGTTGTCATGTTCAGCTAACTTCCTCTTCATCACATTGATGCCTGTTGGAAAATGCAGTAGATTGAGTGTTGTAGATGAGGCGTGGGTCTGAGTCTCTTGGGGTAATGGCTAAATTGCTGGATATATAGAGTGTTGTAGATGAGGCGTGGGTCTGAGTCTCTTGGGGTAATGGCTAAATTGCTGGATATATAGAGTGTTGTAGATGAGGCGTGGGTCTGAGTCTCTTGGGGTAATAGCTAAATTGCTGGATATATAGAGTGTTGTAGATGAGGCGTGGGTCTGAGTCTCTTGGTGTAAATACTAAATTGCTGGATATATAGAGTGTTGTAGATGAGGCGTGGGTCTGAGTCTCTTGGTGTAAATACTAAATTGCTGGATATATAGAGTGTTGTAGATGAGGCGTGGGTCTGAGTCTCTTGGTGTAAATACTAAATTGCTGGATATATAGAGTGTTGTAGATGAGGCGTGGGTCTGAGTCTCTTGGTGTAAATACTAAATTGCTGGATATATAGAGTGTTGTAGATGAGGCGTGGGTCTGAGTTTCTTGGTGTAAATACTAAAGTGCTGGATAGATAGTAAAGGTTCAAGCCCAAAGTTGGGATACTAAACATGTTTTATTCACATTGTGTTTACGTACTTAAGAATTGTAAACTGCAGGAGTTATCAATTAAGTCCAAGGTCCAATTTGCTAATTTATTCATATTAACTGTCTGGAAATGGTGCGCGTCCGTCACCATAATATTACCCATTAGACCCTACCTAGATCACAAAAAAGCTTGTGCTTGTTGACAAGCTTTTAAAATGGCAACAGCCAAGAGCTATTATTATAGCTGTGCTGCAATACAGCACGCCTCTGACTGGTAACTCACATATACTCAAACAAGCCACAGGATCAAAGATTACCTCAAAACCAACACAGTCACACACAACATACCAACACTTGCTTTATAAATCCTATATGACACAGTCAGACTTATAGGATGATAATATAAATCTGAATTTTTTTTTAACCTTGGCAAGTCAGTTAAGAACAAATTCTTATTTTCAATGACAGCCTAGGAACAGTGGGTGAACAGTCTTGTTCAGGGGTAGAACAACAGATTTGTACCTTGTCAGCTCGGGGATTTGAACTTGCAACCTTTCAGTTACTAGTCCAAAACTCTAACCACAAGGCTACACTGCCACCCCAGTATCACATATACAGTATCGTATCAGATGATACTATAAATCTGACAGTATCATATAAGATGATACTTTAAGTCTGACAGTATCATATAGGATGATACTATAAGTCTGACAGTAGCTTATACCATTGATGTAAGTGCTGATCATACCAAGCCACATTGGAAATATAATCCTTCATTAAGAAGTGCAACATCACCTTTCATAAAACACAGACACACACACATACAGTACACACACACATGCACATACACATTGCACACATCCACACACACACCGACTCACCCATCTGCTCCATGAACTTGTCATAGTTCTCGTTGCGTTCAACTTTCCAGGTACCGTTGAATGCCATGTCTACGGTGAGCAGTGGTACTACTGTGGCAGGACTGTGGGACTGAGAATGCCCGTTTGCCTCCCTTTTTATAGAGGCCCCAGTTGGCTCTTCTTTATCTAACTGATTATCTGTCTGCTGATGTGGCCATTTAAAGCTGATGTCAAATATAGGGCGATTACTGCACGGCCTCAAGGATACAAAGATAAATGGCCAAGGGCAACTCCCTCCCCATGGCTGGCACATGGACAATGTATCACTGTTCTATTTCAGAAGAGAAAAGCATTAGTTTATAGGACTCTCCTTGGCATATTTCCCAGGGGACCTCTCTCTGTGTCTGTCTGTGTCCAGCATGACAATGAGCCCCTAATGAACCGCTCATTGATGGTGGGAGAGTTCTAGCGTTTTTAATTGGGCTGACAGAATTCGCCCCACTACTAGAAGGTTTTTTTGTAGTTCATGATACAAAGTCGATGCGTAAATTGTAGACTGATATTTTCAGTGTATTCTCACGGTCAATTTTACAGAGGAGATTTTGTGCCCTTGTAACTGGCATACTTTATCAATGAGAACAACGGAGGAATATTGTTACTTAGTTCCCACTTACCATTGCCAATTAGCTCACTGCGTTGAGATTAGATACTGTCGGCCTCCTGGAAAAACCTTGTATCTCCATAAAGGAAACTTTTCATTAATTGATTGCCATATAGTCAAAGGAAATTAATTTTGAATAACTTTAGGTTATATCCTGCCTGTTTGGCCCTGTCCGGGGGTATCATCGGATGGGGCCGCAGTGTCTTCTGATCCCTCCTGTCTCAGCCTCCAGTATTTATGCTGCAGTAGTTTATGTGTCGGGGGGCTAGGGTCAGTCTGTTACATCTGGAGTATTTCTCTTGTCTTATCCGGTGTCCTGTGTGAATTTAAATATGCTCTCTCTAATTCTCTCTTTCTCTCTTTCTTTCTTTCTCTCGGAGGACCTGAGCACTAGGACCATGCCTCAGGACTACCTGGCATGATGACTCCTTGCTGTCCCCAGTCCACCTGGCCGTGCTGCTGCTCCAGTTTCAACTGTTCTGCCTGCGGCTATGGAACCCTGACCTGTTCACCGGACGTGCTTGTTGCACCCTCGACAACTACTTTGATTATTATTATTTGACCATGCTGGTCATTTATGAACATTTTAACATCTTGACCATGTTCTGTTATAATATCCACCCGGCACAGCCAGAAGAGGACTGGCCACCCCTCATAGCCTGGTTCCTCTCTAGGTTTCTTCCTAGGTTTTTGGCCTTTCTAGGGAGTTTTTCCTAGGGAGTTTTTCCTAGCCATCGTGCTTCTTTCACATGCATTGCTTGCTGTTTGGGGTTTTAGGCTGGGTTTCTGTACAGCACTTTGAGATATCAGCTGATGTACGAAGGGCTATATAAATAAATTTGATTTTGATTTGATTTGATTTATGTGTGTCTGAAACCTTCAAACCCTACTTGCAATTTATGTTTTCAAAAGAAATCTAAATAAATAGAGACACAAGCTTTTTCCAGGGTGTCGATGATAGTGGCGTAGTACACCATGAAAGCCATGTAAAACAGGGACAACCAGGGTAATAAAGAATCCTCGGGTGTGGCTCATACGCCAGATGCTATACTGATGTCACAAATGATAAGTCTTTATGTCCTTACAACAAGTCGCCAGTACTTGAACTTTCCACGAGTCTTCTTTTGCACGCCACGTTATCAAACCCCTTTGGAATTATGGGTAGTATTCAACAGTTCATTTAAAGGAGGTCAGTTCAGGTAACATAATGTAACTGCTTACATTCAGTCAAAGATAATCACTGATAACCATATGGGATGGCTTATTCCAACGTACAAAAGTACCCTACGACCGTAAGGCGCTACAGAGGGTAGTGCATACGGCCCAGTACATCACTGGGGCCAAGATTCCTGCCATCCAGGACCTCTATACCAGGCGGTGTCAGAGGAAGGCCCTAAAAATTGTAAAAGACACCCTAGTCATAGATTGTTCTCTCTGCTACCGCATGGCAAGCGGTACCGGAGGACCAGGTCTAGGTCCAAGAGGCTTCTAAACAGCTTCTACCCCAAAGCCATAAGACTCCTGAACATCAAATCAAATGGCTACCCAGACTATTTGCATTTGATTTGATTTGATTTGATTGACAGCATTCTTCATAAAAACTGAAGTCTCAGTGTGAAATGTGTCTATACCAGAAATGTACATAATGGAAATATCAACATGTGGTTGTTGTTATGAAATACTAATGTACTGCTTATTAAAGTGTTATGTATGGATTATGATTGTGTTATGAAGTCCTTATCTAGGTGCCCTTCAACAATACTCATGCAGTAATACAAATACAATAACTACACTACTAAAGTCCTTTTTACTGAGGCCCTATCAACTTTAATAATTTAGGTCCGTTTTGTAACCTGTAACATTAACTTTCCCACACATCTAACATTGCCATGGCATGCTATGTTTACTGTACAACACAGGAGGTTGGGTGGCACCTTAATTGGGGAGGATGGGCTCGTGGTAATGGCTCTAGTGGAATAGTGGAAAGGTATCAAATACATTAAATACATGGTTTCCATGTGTTTAATGCCGCGTTCCATTTGCTCTGTTCCAGCCATTAATGTGAGCCGTCCTTCCCTCAGCAGCCTCCACTGATGTACAATGTCATACATGCGTATGTCTTGAGTTCCTCAATGAGTGAAGACAAAATTGTAAATCAAAGAGGCACTGATCAAGTGTTATTGACCTCAGTTATCAAATCAAGGACTGATTTAGACTATTCTCTGAGAATCATCTCAGGCCGTTGTAACAACATGTGTGCAATACCATGGGATGTTTTACTTTTTATCTCAGCGCAAATGTCAAAAGCCACCAAAAAAAGTTTCTATGATGTGAATTACTGTTTGATAAAAAAAAGAACTAATCTTTATTTCGGCGTACCGAATGGTGTGTCTTCTCTCTCTCTCTCTCTCTCTCTCTCTCTCTCTCTCTCTCTCTCTCTCTCTCTCTCTCTCTCTCTCTCTCTCTCTCTCTCTCTCTCTCTCTCTCTCTCTCTCTCTCTCTCTCTCTCTCTCTCTCTCTCTCTCTCTCTCTCTCTCTCTCTCTCTCTCTCTCTCTCTCTCTCTCTCTCTCTCTCTCTCTCTCTCTCTCTCTCTCTCTCTCTCTCTCTCTCTCTCTCTCTCTCTCTCTCTCTCTCTCTCTCTCACTCTCTCACTCACTCACTCACTCACTCACTCACTCACTCACTCACTCACTCACTCACTCACTCACTCACTCACTCACAATTTCCAAAAGAATAAAGACATTTCAAATGTCATATTATTAATATATACAGTGCTGTCACGATGTGCAAATAGTGAAAGTACAATGCCCCACTGTGTCCTCTCTGTTTAGGGCCAAATAGCATTCTAGTTTGCTCTGTTTTTTTTGTTCATTCTTTCCAATGTGTCAAGTCATTATCTATTTGTTTGGGTCTAATCTAATCTCCCTCTCTCTGTCTCTCTCTGGTCACCATGGGGACATAAGTTACTACAATCAAACATTTCTTGTAAAGCATGTCCACAATAACAAAATGACTCACTAATGCAGGGTTGTTCATTATTATTATTCTAATTCATTATTAATGGTTACTTATTTCCCATCTTCTTCCAGTGGAATCAGTTTCTCTCATTAGAAAAAAGCAAGTCTGCCTTGACCGTTGTCCCGGCAACATGTCTAGCTGTGTCATTAGATTCATTTGTAACAAACACATCAGGACAGAGAGGACATCAGCACTTTGTCAGCTGCCATTTGTGATAACGCACTTGCAATAGACAACCGTACAAATTACTTTTATATGTTTATTTAACCTTTAAATAAAGGGGTTCACTACAGCTCAAATAAGTCCATGATGATCCTAAAGGTGACGTTGTGGAGTTAGAAAGGACTCATGCACTCCACACTTGGAGGCCTGAATACCAGTTAGTTTACTGTTATTAAGATCTCTTTGTACAAAATAATATGTATGAATTCATATCCAAACCGTAAGTATCAGTAGTACCTCTGGGGATGAATCTGTACGGTCATTGGGCATAAAGTCCCACACATTCTCATTTAAAAAAAAAAAAACACACATTTGGAAAGTTCTGGGTGATCTTTTACAATCTCTTTTTTTTTCCCCTAACGGCATAGTATGGCCATTCCCCTTACAAATACATAAACACACAAGCATACACAAGGTGACCAGAGACCAGATCATGGATGGCATCCAGCTCCCTGTGGAACAGCATGCCATCTAGTGGCCCACTGAGATCTTACATGTTCACTTATTTCCTTTACTGTGATAATAACAGGAACATATAATCACTATTGCAGTAGTGATCTGGGGGGGTGGGCTGTATGTTTCAAGCGTCTCAGAGTAGGAGATTTAGGATCAGTTTTGTCATTTAAATCACAGTTGATAAGATTTGATTGACAGGACGGGTCTGATACTAGATTAGCTTTCCTATTTGATACCCACGGCCCCTGGTCCAATATGATTTTACAATTAGAAAACGTTTACAAGGAAAACCTTGCACTGTATATTCTTAGTACAAACCTCAGTTGTACGCCTAATAAACCACACATAAAGACAAGCAGTCATAATTAAACAGTCATAACTAGCCAATGGCAATGCGGATTACACAGTGAGCAGACCAGAAGCAGCTGGTTCATAAAAATAAAAAATAACAACTTTGTACTGCCCCCAAAAATACCTAAAATGGTCCTCGGGAGTAATTGAAAGTCAATATTATTGAGACGCGGCAATGAGGCAACATTTACATGTCTAAAGAGCCTTGTATAGTATAGAGAGCTGGTATTCAGTCACTCTGACACGGGAGTACACGAAGAGCGAAGAGGCAAAACGAATGACAGAACGTTGACAAAACAGCGGAAACTTCACGCTGACTGAGAAACAGTGTTTCCCTGAGAGGAAATGGGTTAATTGATCAAAATGAGGGCAAAATTTACCTAGAGCAACAGTAACCAATGCAGGCAAAATGTGGGTAGTGTTAACAGAAAAAAAAAGACTTTCTCGCTGGTATTGCAAATCTCCAACCTTAGTGTTTTAGCTTCAGTGATTTACGTACACTTACGTTTGATAGCATGTGACAAAAAAAAAAGGAAGGCAGAAATGTTCATATAAGAACAAGTGTACATTGTAATTGCCGTTACCCAATAAGACACTTTCTCACATCATATAACCAAACCCTGTCCAGTGTCATTTCAGTAGCCACTTGGGGTTTTGAGGAGTTGCTGGTCCTCCTTCTCTACTCCCGTCTCCCATCTTTAGCAGTGTCCCCTTCCATATTTATTTTCCAACGTCGACGGTGCGTACCAACTCTGAGAGGGGGATTACACGCCTGGCTTGGCCTACATCCTACAGGCCCCGTCAGGACTGGCTCTGCCACCCACTGCAGGGCCCGCAGGTTATGGGCTACCAGCATGGTTCGTCTGTGGGGTGGCAAATGAACCGGGACCAGGCGCCACACATCACTCCTACAGCAGCCTGAAACACCCTGGCTCCACCCCACCCCTGTCTTTCACATCATTGCCCTCTCATGTCTTTATACTGTACAGCAGACTCCACAGCAACCCTACTCTGGCCCTAGGCACTGAACATCTACCTCTCCCTAGCTTTTGCACAGAATCTCTCAAATAGCATCCCTACATTGGTTAATTTCTTCTCTCAACAGTAGGACTATAACTCTATTTCGTTGGTTCATTTCTTCTCTCAACTATAGAACTCAAACTTCATTTCATTGTGTGGAGGTCTAAACCGACAAGAAAAATGACTAAATTAACCTGAGAGGACAATCTGTGCCTGTGTTATAAATATAGAACTGTATGACTCGGTGTGTTGTGCACTACAAGGAATCATATTACAGAGCAAGCATGTGTCATTTCAATTACAACTGGTAGAGTACACACAAAAAGCCTCCACTGAGAGTTGAAAAAAAAAACTGAGTTTATAGAGGAGGCAATTGTAGGTAAGCACACTGAAGTCACTGAGTTGGTACGATGACACGGCATGAGAGGGTTTTTGTCCCAGACTGCAATGAGGTAAAAATACAAACCAGCGGGACTAAACATAGTCTTTATAAACCAGTAACGGTGCCTCGCAGAAAAATATCAACAATGCTTCTCTGTTTCAGCCTTATGGCTTCTGTAACTGCCACCTGTGACAGGTGGTTAGGAACAGGTAATGCAGTTTCCTGAGTGACTCTCAAAATCTTGTTGTCATTACACACGACAGTTCTGATTGATATGTTGTATACGTGAGCATCGTTTAGCTGGTTCGGTTCGGTTGGTGACTTATGCTTGTGTGGTGAGTAACCCTGTCTGAGACTTATACTATTTCCCAGAGCGTATGTCTAGGCACGGTCTTGTGGTGCATATGAGACCCATGTTGGAACCCAGTGGGTCACATTGGTGCCGTCAGCTGGATGGGGCTCTCCGCAAGAAGGAGGGCTTGAAAGGAAGTGACACGTGTGTTGGAACCCAGTCAGTCACATGCTGTTTGTATCTAAATGACTGACTGGAAATAAACAATCATCACATCTTATTATTAGCTGAAGTATGTTCCTCCCTAACAGAGGGACATGCAGTATGAATTACTCTATTTAACATACGAGCAACAAAGTAAGAGTTATCATGATTACTATATGAGCTGGTACAGTTAACCCTGAGTTACAGTTAACCTCTGAGCTACAGTTAACCCTGAGTTACAGTTAACCCCGACGGGGTTAAAGGTGAGGTACAGCAACCCCTGAGCTACAGTTAACCCTGAGCTACAGTTACCCCTGAGTTACAGTTAACCCCGACGGGGTTAAAGGTGTGGTACAGCAACCCCTGAGCTACAGTTAACCCTGAGCTACAGTTAACCATGAATTAAAGTTACCCCTGACCTACAGTTAACCCTGAGCTACAATTACCCCTGAACTACAGTTACCCCTGAGCTACAGTTAACCCTGAGCTACAGTTACCCCTGAGCTACAGTTACCCCTGAGCTACAGTTACCCCTGAGCTACAGTTAACCCTGAGCTACAGTTACCCCTGAGCTACAGTTAACCCTGAGCTACAGTTACCCCTGAGCTACAGTTAACCCTGAGCTACAGTTACCCCTGAACTACAGTTAACCCTGAGCTACAGTTAATCCCAAGGTACAGTTAACCCCGAGCTACAGTTACCCCTGAGGTACAGTTAACCCCGAGCTACAGTTAACCCTGAGCTACAGTTACCCCTGAACTACAGTCAACCCTGAGCTACAGTTAATCCCAAGGTACAGTTAACCCCGAGCTACAGTTAACCCTGAGGTACAGTTAACCCCGAGCTACAGTTAACCCTGAGGTACAGTTAACCCCGAGGTACAGTTAACCCCGAGGTACAGTTACCCCTGAGGTACAGTTACCCCTGAGCTACAATTAGCCCTGAGCTACAGAACCCTGAGCTACAGAACCCTGAGCTACGGTTAACCACAAGTTACAGTTAACCCCGAGGTACAGTTAACCCCGAGGTACAGTTAACCCCGAGGTACAGTTAACCCCGAGGTACAGTTAACCCCGAGGTACAGTTACCGCTGAGCTACAGTTACCCCTGAACTACAGTTAACCCTGAGCTACAGTTACCCTTGATCCACAGTTACCCCTGAGATACAATTACCCCTGAACTACAGTTTAACCTGAGCTACAGTTACCCCTGAACTACAGTTACCCCTGAACTACAGTTACCCCCGAGCTACAGTTAACCCTGAGGTACAGTAACCCCCGAGGTACAGTTAACCCCAAGGCACAGTTAACCCCGAGGTACAGTTAACCCCGAGGTACAGTTAACCCCGAGGTACAGTAACCCCCGAGGTACAGTTAACCCCGAGGTACAGTTAACCCCGAGGTACAGTTAACCCTGAGGTACAGTTAACCCCGAGGTACAGTTAACCCTGAGGTACAGTTAACCCCGAGGTACAGGCCTTAAAAGTGTTTAATTGGCATTGATTGTCTCTAATTATCCGAGACGTCATAATGGCACTCACAGAGGCTAGGGTGGCTGAGTTTTAGCATCCTGTAAATAATAGTGACATTTGTTCATTCTCTCAACCCTTAGCACATAATACCCCCATAGCCCATCCCACCTGAGCTGAACATTTCCTCTTCTCTTTTCCATCCCAGTCACTAAGGGTTTTTTGTGCCAGAGAGAATTCCTGAGCTCTTAATTGCAGTCCGTGTGTGTGCTTTGCATTTCCCAATCCCCCCACCCCTTTTGTTCTGGCTGCCGAGGGGAGGTACAAAGACCCCTTTCTAACTCCCTGCCATGACTCTCTGAGGTACTGTAGGGAGGAAGAAAGGATTAAGTCAACATTTCTCATGACCTCTGGATCGTCTGATGGATAGAGTGGAGGGAGGAGGGGGGTGGGGGGTGGGGTGGATGGGGAGGGGGGGCAGTTTAACACATACAACAGAGCACCTAACTGGGGGGGGTCTGTTTAAATCAAATCAAATTACATTTTATTGGTCACGTACACGTGTTTAGCAGATGTTATTGCGGGTGTAGCGAAATTCTTGTGTTTCTAGCTCCGACAGTGCAGTAATATCTAACAATTTCACAACATATACCCAATACATACAAATCTAAGTAAAGGAATGGAATTTAGAATATACGAATATATGGACGAGCAATGTCAGAGCAGCATAGACTAAGATACAGTAGAATAGTATAGGATACTGTATATACATATGAGATGAGTAATGAAAGATATGCAAATATTATTAAAGTGGCCAGTGATCTCAACTCTGTATGTAGGCAGCAGCCTCTCTGTGTTAGTGATGGATATTTAACAGTCTGATGGCCTTGAGACAAAAGCTGTTTCTCAGTCTTTCAGTCCCAGCTTTGATGCACCTAACTGGAAGGGAAGGGGGGGGGAGGGGGGGGGGGGTAAGAGCTCAAAGCTGTTGACATTGAATTTACAGCATCAATGATCAAAATACATGCATTTCAAGTATCATCATTAAATGATGTGTGATTTCATGTCATTTTAATAAAAAAAATGTTCTAAAACAAATGCTCTACTTTAAACGTTTCACTTAAAGATACCAGCAAAAATGTCCACTCTTTTCCATTTGATTATTTAGGGGTAAGAAACACTGAAATGATGCAATCAAATGGTGCAGTATGCACTGAAGAGATACATGTCCGTGTTAACGTGATCAGCAGGAGGAACATGTTGCTACTGTTAACAGTTTTTGTTCATATGTCTTGCATTACACCCCCCTCCATTTTGCTAATTAGTCATGACGGGTAATTTTCCTTCTGGTGTTGATTATACTTAATTAATGACTGCAGGCAGGATGGTGTTCCATGCCCTTAAGGACCTTTTCTGTACCTCCCATGATAATTGGATCATTCTCCCTCCATCACAAAGGAACAATATTATTCTACTCTTTTAGTTTTTTTGTCCCTTGCTGTTGTTGTGTATGTTGTTTTCAAATGGCTAAACTCTGTTGTTTTTATGTAAAAGTGTTTTGCTGAAATGGCTTTGGTATTGCATCACTTGAAGTCAAATCAAATCAAATCCCTGTGTGGTTTCAATGGAAGTTTATTGTTTAGGTTATTGAACAATGCAGTTTTTTTTTTCACAAGATAAATCACTATTTATGAATGATTCTCATCAAATTGTAACTCTGTGGTCGCGTCGCACTGCTGTCGTATGAAGTAGACCAAGGTGCAGCGGGAAAATGTACACTCATCTTCTTATTTATTATAAAAGAAGGAAAAACCAAAAGAAACACGTATACAAAAATGAACGAACGACACTAAACAGTCCCGTCAGGTGCTACATACACTAAACAGGAAATAACTACCTACAATTCCCATTACCAAAACACCCCTATACATAGGACCTTCAATCAGAGGCAACGAGGAACAGCTGCCTCCAATTGAAGGCCAAATCAATAAACTAAACATAGAACTAGAAAGACTGGACTAGAACATAGAAATATACTAACATAGAACATAAACCAAAACCCCGGAACACTCTAAACAAACACCCCTCTACAAAACACACAGCCCAACAAACCCCGAAACACTCTAAGCAAATACCCCCTGCCATGTCCTGACCAAACTAATATAACAAATAACCCCTTTACTTGTCAGGACGTGACAACTGCTTTGCTTTATCTTGGCCAGGTCACAGTTGTAAATGAGAACTTGCTCTCAACTAGCCTACCTGGTTAAATAAAGGTGAAATAAAAAAATAAAATAAAAATGTAAACTGTTTTTTAATTTTTTTTTTTTACTGATTTTCAATATTTCACAATGAGCCATATCGCAACTTGAGGTTCGTACACACCTAATTCGAGTTCATGTACATCTTCCATTGATATTAATGCATGATTGAAATGAATACTTCAGGAATTTTGGCCCTTTATCTCCTTCCCCAGAGTTAGATGAACTTGTGGATACCATTTTGATGTCTCTTTGTCCAGTCTGAAGGAAGTTATTGGTTGTTTTGCGAGCCAACGCTAACTAGCATTATCACAATGACTAAAAGTCTATGGGAATCTGCTAGCATGCTAGCAGACACCTATAGGCTTCCAGTCGTTGCGCTAGCCCTAGTTAGCAAATTCCTTCAAACCGCACACGCGGAGACATAAAAATGGTATCCACCAGTTCATCTGACTCTGGGAAAGTAGATAAAGGGCCAAAATTGCTAAAATCCTGAACTATCCCTTTAAGTGAAAGTACGCTGTCCAATACTCCTTGCTATCATACCACATAATTCATGCCAAGATCCTCTCTACTTCAACCATTGTTCAACGAGAAGTCCCATCTCCTGCTGCACCAGAGAAACCTAGCTGATTAGATCAGTAGTGAAATCCTCATCGGCGAGTACCATGCCAAACTATGCATGTTGCAGGGGAGCAGATCGTGTGGAAGATCTGATTAACATTGTGAAAACTTGCCTTATCTGTGATGACTTGAAACCTCCATACAAGAACAGAAGATTGAGTGATTAAAGGAAGATGCGTTCAGCACGTATGTACAGTGTCTGACAACTACTATGTGATATCTTAAAGACGTCCAGTCAGAACGGGAACATTTTCACAAGGTCAAGTAATGCCAGAGACATAGAATATTTTCATTTTTTATTAAATGAAATATAAAATAATTTCTTTCGTCTCTCTGTTTCATAATTTTCCTTCAATTCGCAAGAGGCTGAATGTATCTCACCCAGAGAAGGCATCTGAGTGAGCAAAATAGCATCCCTTTCTCTCTGTATGTGTAGGCCATCTATCTGATACTGTCTGGTCCAAAAGAGTATGACATTGTTGCCGGCCCATAGCATTGAATGCAAGGGAAGCCAGCGAGCATTTGGCCTCCCTTGATAAAAAATAATAAAATGATAAAATAATAGCCAATCAGCGTTGAGTGCAACTGTGAACAGTACTGGCGCACCAAAACAAAGTGTCAAAGGAAGCCAGTTTGGATTTTGGGCTCACTCACACTAATCACATCGAGAGCATATGTCACTGACAGAAACTCGTTGTGCATTTCGTTGTGTTGTTGTCCTCTGGTGAGTAGCTTGCTAAAATTGGCCCTATCCTAAATTAGCCTTGGACGGATAGGGATTTGGACTTGTGGTTTTACTTAATTCTTCGTACTGGCCAGTAATTATAACGGGGATTCTGATCCAACCATAAATTCATACACTGTTGTGCCCCTGACCTGAGAGGATGGAAGTTTCAATACGCAGCTAGATATAGAAGGCTAATGCTAACTATCTAACGTTGCCCATGAAAGGAAGTTAGGCTAGCGAGCAAGCTTTTTAGCCAGCTAGCCTAGGGCAAGAAAAATTAAAGTGTGTACTGTATGACAGAGTGACAGACCGTTTCTTCAACATGAAAGAGAGGAGGATGGCATTGGCATTTCTCTACAAGTAGGGTAGAGAAACTTGCATGAACACACACACTCACACAGAAATCATTGCCATGGACAGCCACATCATGTTTAATTTACGGTGATTGGACTAAATTGTTTTTTGTATAATTTAGTTGTCACTGTATTAGACTAAGTGTAGGTGATTTGATGATGTTGAAATGTTGAAGTTGAAATGGTGCTGGAATAGTGGAGGCAGCTCCTGATTTCTTTGTGACTTGCAGTAACTCTCCGTGGTTCTAAATCAATCGTTTTTTTTTGTGGATAAGAACATTTTGGAAACATTAACTTCCTTAACCATGCTGTAGGTAATATCATTATTTGTTACATGCAATATCCTTTGTGGACTTCACTGGACAGAGGTTGCTCTCCGGTTTTGTGATGAACAAAGGTGTGGTTGAATTTATTCTGCCACTGTGTCTTCTTATTGTCTAGGCATTTAGGCCTATATATCACAGTGTCAAGACATATGAACTAACAGGTTATACAGCAAACAATGCAATTATCACAACACATATGTTGTAATATGGCTTTTTTTTCTGGCTTGGCTTCCCCAGTGATTTCACCCACACACCACTACTGGGTAATGCTGGAGAAGAATGGTGTGAACAAAGCCATTACTATTATACAATCATTTTTAGAAAAGTTGTTACCAAATGAGGGAGGTAAAACAAGAGAATTCCAAGGTAACACAAGAGAATTCCAAGGTAAAACAAGAGAATTCCAAGGTAACACAAGAGAATTCCAAGGTAAAACAAGAGAATTCCAAGGTAACACAAGAGAATTCCAAGGTAAACAAGAGAATTCCAAGGTAAAACAAGAGAATTCCAAGGTAAAACAAGAGAATTCCAAGGTAAAACAAGAGAATTCCAAGGTAAAACAAGAGAATTCCAAGGTAAAACAAGAGAATTCCAAGGTAAAACAAGAGAATTCCAAGGTAAAACAAGAGAATTCCAAGGTAAAACAAAAGGTAAAAAAGAGAATTCCAAGGTAACACAAGAGAATTCCAAGGTAAAACAAGAGAATTCCAAGGTAAACAAGAGAATTCCAAGGTAACACAAGAGAATTCCAAGGTAACACAAGAGAATTCCAAGGTAAAACAAGAGAATTCCAAGGTAACACAAGAGAATTCCAAGGTAACACAAGAGAATTCCAAGGTAAAACAAGAGAATTCCAAGGTAAAACAAGAGAATTCCAAGATAACACAAGAGAATTCCAAGGTAAAACAAGAGAATTCCAAGGTAACACAAGAGAATTCCAAGATAACACAAGAGAATTCCAAGGTAAAACAAGAGAATTCCAAGGTAAACAAGAGAATTCCAAAGACAATCTATCCATTCCATTGTCTGTCTTGTCAGTCTAAGGTTTCATTTCATCTGTTTAGATCTTTATCTGTTATGGTTTTCCATTTAAATGTTTTATTCAACCTTTCATTAAGGAGGGACTCATGCTGAGATCACGGTCTCTTTCTCAGATGAGCCCTGCATGAACACATCCATAAACAACTATTACACAAGACATATGTATATACATATCAATTACACTATACATATCTATGTACACATCAATTACACTACACATATCTATGTACACATCAATTACACTATAAATATCTATACTACCGTTCGAAAGTTTGGGGTCACTTATACATTTCCTTGTTTTTGAAAGAAAAGCACATTTTTTGTTCATTAAAATAACATCAAATTGATCAGAAATACAGTGTAGACATTGTTAATGTTGTAAATGATAATTTAGCTGGAAACGGCTGATTATTTTTATGGAATATCTACATAGGCGTACAGAGGAGAAAGAGGAGTCGGAGGCCCCGATGCACAACTGAGCAAGAGGACAAGTACATTAGAGTGTCTAGTTTGAGAAACAAATGCCTCACAAGTCCTCAACTGGCAGCTTCAATAAATAGTACCCGCAAAACACCAGTCTCAACGTCAACAGTGAAGAGGCGACTCCGGGATGCTGGCCTTCTAGGCAGAGTTGCAAAGAAAAAGTCATATCAGACTGGCCCTGGAGTCACCTCTTCACTGTTGACGTTGAGACTGGTGTTTTGCGGGTACTATTTTTTGAAGCTGCCAGTTGAGGACTTGTGAAGCATTTGTTTCTCAAACTAGACACTCTAATGTACTTGTTCTCTTGCTCAGTTGTGCACCGGGGCCTCCCACTTCTCTTTCTATTCTGGTTAGCGCCAGTTTGCGCTGTTCTGTGAAGGGAGTAGTACACAGCGTTGTACGAGATCTTCAGTTTCTTGACAATTTCTGCATGGAATAGCCTTCATTTCTCAGAACAAGAATAGACTGACGAGCTTCAGAAGAAAGTTGTTTGTTTCTGGCCATTTTGAGCCTGTAATTGAACCCACAAATGCTGATGCTCCAAATACTCAACTAATCTAAAGAAGGACAGTTTTATTGCTTCTTAAATCAGGAGCAACAGTTTTCAGCTGTGCTAACATAATTACAAAAGGGTTTTATAATGATTAATTACCCTTTTAAAATGATAAACTTGGATTAGCTAACACAACGTGCCATTGGAACACAGGAGTGATGGTTGCTGATAATGGGCCTCTGTACGCCTATGTAGATATTCCATTCAAAATCAGCCATTTCCAGCTACAATAGTCATTCACACCATTAACAATGTCTACACTGTATTTCTGATCAATTTGATGTTATTTTAATGGACAAAAAATGTGCTTTTCTTTCAAAAACAAGGACATTTCTAAGTGACCCCACTTAGAAATGCAGTATATATAATATATATATATATATATATATATACTGCTCAAAAAAATAAAGGGAACACTTAAACAACACAATGTAACTCCAAGTCAATCACACTTCTGTGAAATCAAACTGTCCACTTAGGAAGCAACACTGATTGACAATAAATTTCACATGCTATTGTGCAAATGGAATCGACAACAGGTGGAAATTATAGGCAATTAGCAAGACACCCCCAATAAAGGAGTGGTTCTGCAGGTGGTGACCACAGACCACTTCTCAGTTCCTATGCTTCCTGGCTGATGTTTTGGTCACTTTTGAATGCTGGCGGTGCTTTCACTCTAGTGGTAGCATGAGACGCAGTCTACAACCCACACAAGTGGCTCAGGTAGTGCAGCTCATCCAGGATGGCACATCAATGCGAGCTGTGGCAAGAAGGTTTGCTGTGTCTGTCAGCGTAGTGTCCAGAGCATGGAGGCGCTACCAGCAGACAGGCCAGTACATCAGGAGACGTGGAGGAGGCCGTAGGAGGGCAACAACCCAGCAGCAGGACCGCTACCTCCGCCTTTGTGCAAGGAGGAGCAGGAGAAGCACTGCCAGAGCCCTGCAAAATGACCTCCAGCAGGCCACAAATGTGCATGTGTCTGCTCAAACGGTCAGAAACAGACTCCATGAGGGTGGTATGAGGGCCCGACGTCCACAGGTGGGGGTTGTGCTTACAGCCCAACACCGTGCAGGACGTTTGGCATTTGCCAGAGAACACCAAGATTGGCAAATTCGCCACTGGCACCCTGTGCTCTTCACAGATGAAAGCAGGTTCACACTGAGCACATATGACAGACGTGACAGTGTCTGGAGACGCCGTGGAGAACGTTCTGCTGCCTGCAACATCCTCCAGCATGACCGGTTTGGCGGTGGGTCAGTCATGGTGTGGGGTGGCATTTCTTTGGGGGACCGCACAGCCCTCCATGTGCTCGCCAGAGGTAGCCTGACTGCCATTAGGTACCGAGATGAGATCCTCAGACCCCTTGTGAGACCATATGCTGGTGCGGTTGGCCCTGGGTTCCTCCTAATGCAAGACAATGCTAGACCTCATGTGGCTGGAGTGTGTCAGCAGTTCCTGCAAGAGGAAGGCATTGATGCTATGGACTGGCCCGCCCATTCCCCAGACCTGAATCCAATTGAGCACATCTGGGACATCATGTCTCGCTCCATCCACCAATGCCACATTGCACCGCAGACTGTCCAGGAGTTGCGGATGCTTTAGTCCAGGTCTGGGAGGAGATCCCTCAGGAGACCATCCGCCACCTCATCAGGAGCATGCCCAGGCATTGTAGGGAGGTCATACAGGCACGTGGAGGCTACACACACTACTGAGCCTAATTTTTTACTTGTTTTAAGGACATTACATCAAAGTTGGATCAGCCTGTAGTGTGGTTTTCCACTTTAATTTTGAGTGTGACTCCAAATCCAGACCTCCATGGGTTGATAAATTGGATTTCCATTGATTATTTTTGTGTGATTTTGTTGTCAGCACATTCAACTATGTAAAGAAAAAAGTTTTTAATAAGATCATTTATTTCATTCAGATCTAGGATGTGTTGTTTAAGTGTTCTCTTTATTTTTTTGAGTAGTATATATATACTGCTCAAAAAAATAAAGATACACACATCAATACATGAAAAGCAAACACAAAACATATACAGTATGTGGTCATGACAGACAGTTAAAATCATATCAAATAAAAAATAAAAATTCGCAGACAACAGGTGTAGACTAACAATGAAATGCTTACTTATGGGTCCTTTTCCAACAGTTAAAGATGAGACAGGGACTATGGTGGTCTGTTTGAAACATGTAGGTATTAAAGACTGGGTCAGGGAGAGGTTGAAAATATCAGTGAAGACACTTGCCAGCTGGTCAGTGCATGCTCTGAGTACGCATCTTGATTATCCTCCTGGCCCTAGGACCTTGTGAATGTTAACCTGTTTAAAGGACTTACTCATATCGGCTACGGAGAGCACAATCACAAAGTCATCAAAGTCATCCGGAACAGCTGGTGCTCTCACATATGGTTCAGTGTTGTTTGCTTTGAACAAGAATAGAAGGAATTTAACTCATCTAGTAGGCTCATGTCAATGAGCAGCTCGTGCCTGGGTTTCCCTTTGTAATCCGCCACATCAGACGAGCTTCAGAGCTGGCGTAGAAGGATTCGATCTTAGTCCTGTATTGACACTTTGCCTGTTTGATGGTTCGTCGAGATCATAGCATGATTTCTTATAGTGTCTGGGTTAGTGTCCCAAGGCAGCTCTAGCCTTTAGCTCAGTGCGTATGTTGCCTGTAATCCATGGCTTCAGGTTGGGATATGTACGGTACTTATGGTCACTGTGGGGATGACGTTGTCGATGCACTTATTAATGAAACCGGTGACTGATTTGGTAAACTCTTCAATACCATCTGATAACTCCCAGAACATAATCCCAGAACTTATTCCCCTCTGTGCTAGCAAAACAGTCCTGTAGTTTAGCATCCGCTTCATCAGACCACTTCCAAATTGAGCGTGTCACTGGTATTTCCTGCTTGTAAGCTGCAATCAGGAGGATAGAGTTATCCTGCTTAAAGAGGCACTCCAGTGTTTTTAGACCTCATAGTGGTCTCTTGAGTTAGTTCATTTTCAAAGGAAAAAGGTGCAACTACTGCTCACAACTACTGCTCACAATGAAATGCTAAATGCTAAAAACATCAATGGCCTTCATCAAAATGGTTTAATTTGGTGCTCATCCTTTCCGTCATTTGGGGTTTGGACATATAGCTGGATCTACACCAACGATGGTGTGGGATGTCGATTTAGCTTTTCAGGTCTGAACATGGTTTGAACTACTGTTTTAACCAACAAATTGACGGCTCACTTTTCCCATGTGCAGAACACTGGTGAAACAGAGATTGTAGATAAGCAGGAGCCCTAACTGTGGGGTGGTCTGTGTGTCAGTCAAACACCACTTTATTTCTCTGCAGGTACACCCCTTAACCTTTTAACAGGGGGATTAGCATCTTCGCTAAGCCTTTTCCTGTGTCGCTATTCTTTGTTTCCAATAACACATTGTACACCGTACAGAGTGAGGTGGTGGAGGGAGGGGGGGTAGTCTAGAGGAGAGGAGAGATGTGAGTGGATAGGGGGTACTCGAGAGGAGAGGAGTGATGGGGTGGAAGGGGGGAGAAGAGAGGAGTGATGGGGAGGGGGGGTAGTCTAGAGGAGAGGAGTGAAGGGGTGGAGGGGGATAGTCTAGAGGAGAGGAGTGATGGGGTGGAGGGGGAGAAGAGAGGAGTGATGGGGAGGGAGGGGGAGAGAAGAGGAGTGATGGGGTGGAGGGGGGGTAGTCTAGAGGAGAGGAGTGATGGAGGAGGGCAGGGGAGAGGAGAGGAGTGATGGGGTGGAGTGGGGTAGTCTAGAGGAGGGGAGGGAAGAGGGAGGGCAGGGGGTAATCTAGAGGAGAGCAGTGATGGGGGAGGGCAGGGGAGAGGAGAGGAGTGATGGGGGTTCCTGGTGAGAATTTGAAGGGGTTGGTGTCTTGGTGCCTCATTGTCCCTGATGTTTATCTCGGGACACTCCAGAGGCTGATCGCTGATACCATGCTCCCATCAGCAGCTGCTCCCCGATATCCAAACAACTACCCGGTCTCTATGTGGGTGGTGTTTTTATCTACAGCCTCTAACAATGGGTTATAATAATATGACATCATCATGAGAGAGAGAGAGAGCTTCTTATTTATTCAAGATTAAAATGGCGAATTCTCATAAAAAAAAAAAATGAATCATTGATATGCATGATTTCATTTTTTTTTCTTCCTTTTACTACATCCAAGTACTACATTGCAAAAATATTTAAATAAAGACCACACGAGAGGTGGGGCAAGTACTGGACTGAGCAGAGTAGCATAGTGCTGCCCCCCATCTTTGAATTAACCTAGTGTGCACCGACTGACACAAGACGTCCATGGACGTTGATTATTGGTTTAAATTTGGTCCGTCCGTCCGTCCTGGGCTTGATTTGAACATCCACAGGCGTAGATTTCTGGTTCGGACCAAAAATAGGCGTATATGATTAGTTCAGATTTGGTCCGGTTTGAACCGACCTTGATTTAATGGCTAATGGTATTATATCAAATGGATGTTGACCTTAGAATTTTATTTTACCCTCATCTGCTACTTTTATTTTCTTAAGAACACACAGAAGAGCGTGGAGAAACACATCCTGCTGTTTTAGACAGCCAAGAAACATTCTCTCTCTTTCTTAGTAACACCACAAGCATGCCTTGACAAGTCGATGAGTCATCGATGCCAAAGACTAAATAAACAAGTGATTGACACAGACAAATTGGTTTGCGCTGTCAGGGAGAGTTGAGATATATCAACCCACACAAGCGGACGTTAAAACTTGTTTGACAGAGCAAAGGTAGCAGTGAAATGATCTGTAAAGTGTTTTTTTGCAGATACATTTTGAGTGACAAATACGGATGTTATCTGAGGAAATTATACATGTAAGTATAAGGAAGTAGAAGACATACTGCTGACATATTCAGAAGTGCTCAATATTTGTGACGTCCCTCCCACTCTGTCTCCTGGGATCTCCTGTTTGGTAGTCGGCTTGTTGCAGGAGGCCAACGGGCAGAGCTGGGAGAATCGTCAGCTGATGTGTCGCACCAGGGCAGGCTTGGCCTGCAGGCTATAAAGATTAGCTACATCAGCCAGCACTCTCCCTTTTTCTCCTGACTTGCAGGCTGGCTTCCACCACATTTTGGGTTGTTGGTCTGTTTTCACCATACAACACCCTCTCTTCTCACCCACACACTGCATACGCTACAGACGTCCACAGCTTCTGTTATATTTTGTATTATTATTATTTAGTTTAAAAGTCATGCGTGGTCTCCTTTTGTTGTTACGAACTATGAGCCAGGTCTTAACACCTTAGATACGGTATTTTGTAAAAAAAAAAAAAAACAGTAGTCCTTTTAATCGAAAATCACTTTCTTTCTAATCAATAGTGTTAAGATAAGATTGAAGTCACATGACCCCAGAGGAGTATAGGGTCGTTGTGTCTCACTGGCGTGAGTGACAGTGGGCTGGCCTGTTGCCCTACAAACAGAGTTCAGAGGTGTTTCTGTTTCATGCCTGTTTTAAATCCTGGTCCTCCCTGGATTTTTAACGCACAGCATGACAGGCATGCAATATGAACCTTACTATCTCGCTACTTCACCCTCTCCTAAAACAGAGTGCAAACATTTTAAGGATTACAGCGTTTATTATTTCAGAGTCAATCGTCTAGAAAATGGGCCCCTCAATGGGTGACCTAACTGATACCAGCCCTTAGCAGAAGGAGCTAGCTGGCCAAAGAGAGCAGTGAGGTGGAAGAAATGCAGGCATGCAGGGAGTGGAGAAAGGGAATTAAAACTGAACCTTGGAGAGAGAAAAAAAAAACATTTCCAGGCCCTCTGCTCACAATAGCTTTCAAATTTGGCATGGGGAATCACTGGAGGAAAGTGTTAAAGGCATGGGGAATCACTGGAGGAAAGTGTTAAAGGCATGGGGAATCACTGGAGGAAAGTGTTAAAGGCATGGGGAATCACTGGAGGAAAGTGTTAAAGGCATGGGGAATCACTTTAGGAAAGTGTTAAAGGAATGGGGAATCACTGGAGGAAAGTGTTAAAGGCATGGGGATCACTGGAGGAGAGTGTTAAAGGCATGGGGAATCACTGGAGGAGAGTGTTAAAGGCATGTGGAATCACTGGAGGAGAGTGTTAAAGGCATGGGGAATCACTGGAGGAGAGTGTTAAAGGCATGTGGAATCACTGGAGGAAAGTGTTAAAGGCATGTGGAATCACTGGAGGAAAGTGTTAAAGGCATGGGGAATCACTGGAAGACAGTGTTAAAGGCATGGGGAATCACTGGAGGAAAGTGTTAAAGGCATGAGGAATCATTGAAGGAAAGTGTTAAAGGCATGGGGAATCACTGAAGGAAAGTGTTAAAGGCATGGGGAAATCACTGGAGGAAAGTGTTAAAGGCATGAGGAATCATTGAAGGAAAGTGTTAAAGGCATGGGGAATCACTGAAGGAAAGTGTTAAAGGCATGGGGAATCACTGGAGGAAAGTGTTAAAGGCATGAGGAATCATTGAAGGAGAGTGTTAAAGGCATGGGGAATCATTGCCTACATGTGCAGGAGGAAAGTGTTAAGCGGTAGTTAGCGATTAGTGTCTCGTTATCTTTTGGCAGAGGTGTAACTTTGCCCAATGTGGTGTGGGAAATGGCGATACCGAGGAAGAGGGCTCACTCTACAGTTCACTGATTTCAGACCCATATCTCTGTCAAATAAAGTTAAATAAAGGTTAAATAAAAAATTAAATAAATAAACAAATAAATAGTGATATCAAAATGAGTTGCATTTTGCTTTAATGATGGGGCTGTCTAAAGCTAGCATTATGAAATGTATGAACTTGACACATATTATAGTGATAGATGGAATCTTCAGTAGTTCTTCTACCTGCTATTGGTTCAGTGGTCCTTCTAACTGCTATTGGTTCAGTAGTTCTTCTAACTGCTATTGGTTCAGTAGTTCTTCTACCTGCTATTGGTTCAGTAGTTCTTCTAACTGCTATTGGTTCAGTAGTTCTTCTAACTGCTATTGGTTCAGTAGTTCTTCTAACTGATATTGGTTCAGTAGTCCTTCTAACTTCTATTGGTTCAGTAGTTCTTCTAACTGCTATTGGTTCAGTAGTTCTTCTAACTTCTATTGGTTCAGTGGTCCTTCTAACTGCTATTGGTTCAGTAGTTCTTCTAAACGCTATTTGTTCAGTAGTTCTTCTAACTGCTATTGGTTCAGTAGTTCTTCTAACTGCTATTTGTTCAGTAGTTCTTCTAACTGCTATTGGTTCAGTAGTCCTTCTAAACGCTATTGGTTCAGTAGTTCTTCTAACTGCTATTGGTTCAGTAGTTCTTCTAACTGCTATTTGTTCAGTAGTTCTTCTAACTGCTATTGGTTCAGTAGTTCTTCTACCTGCTATTGGTTCAGTAGTTCTTCTAACTGCTATTGGTTCAGTAGTTCTTCTAACTCCTATTGGTTCAGTAGTTCTTCTAACTGCTATTGGTTCAGTAGTTCTTCTAACTGCTATTGGTTCAGTAGTTCTTCTAACTGCTATTTGTTCAGTAGTTCTTCTAACTGCTATTGGTTCAGTAGTTCTTCTAACTGCTATTGGTTCAGTAGTTCTTCTAACTGATATTGGTTCAGTAGTCCTTCTAACTTCTATTGGTTCAGTAGTTCTTCTAACTGCTATTGGTTCAGTAGTTCTTCTAACTTCTATTGGTTCAGTGGTCCTTCTAACTGCTATTGGTTCAGTAGTTCTTCTAAACGCTATTTGTTCAGTAGTTCTTCTAACTTCTATTGGTTCAGTAGTTCTTCTAACTGCTATTGGTTCAGTAGTTCTTCTACCTGCTATTGGTTCAGTAGTTATTCTAACTGCTATTGGTTCAGTAGTTCTTCTAACTGCTATTGGTTCAGTAGTTCTTCTACCTGCTATTGGTTCAGTAGTTCTTCTACCTGCTATTGGTTCAGTAGTTCTTCTAACTGCTATTGGTTCAGTAGTTCTTCTAACTGCTATTGGTTCAGTGGTCCTTCTAACTGCTATTGGTTCAGTAGTTATTCTAACTGCTATTGGTTCAGTAGTTCTTCTAAACGCTATTGGTTCAGTAGTTCTTCTAAACGCTATTGGTTCAGTAGTTCTTCTAACTGCTATTGGTTCAGTAGTTCTTCTAACTGCTATTGGTTCAGTAGTCCTTCTAAACGCTATTGGTTCAGTAGTTCTTCTAACTGCTATTGGTTCAGTAGTTCTTCTAACTGCTATTGGTTCAGTAGTTCTTCTAACTGCTATTGGTTCAGTAGTTCTTCTAACTGCTATTGGTTCAGTAGTTCTTCTAACTGCTATTGGTTCAGTAGTTCTTCTAACTGCTATTGGTTCAGTAGTTCTTCTAACTGCTATTGGTTCAGTAGTTCTTCTAACTGCTATTGGTTCAGTAGTTCTTCTAACTGCTATTGGTTCAGTAGTTCTTCTAACTGCTATTGGTTCAGTAGTTCTTCTAACTCCCATTGGTTCAGTAGTTCTTCTAACTCCCATTGGTTCAGTAGTTCTTCTAACTGCCGTTGGTTCAGTAGTTCTTCTAACTGCTGTTGGTTCAGTAGTTCTTCTAACTGCTATTGGTTCAGTAGTCCTTCTAACTCCCATTGGTTCAGTAGTTCTTCTAACTCCCATTGGTTCAGTAGTTCTTCTAACTCCCATTGGTTCAGTAGTTCTTCTAACTGCTATTGGTTTGATCAAATCAACATTCAGTGTTTTATCATTGTTATCTCACGATACCTATACCAAGACCTCTATACACCCCTTCAGTTGGCGAACTGGCTGCATCCCAACTCACAGCTCGCTGCAGTTTGTCTTTGATAAGCACACGTGTGTGTCATAATCAGATCACAAAGGCTAATTTGCTCCTAAACCCCAGGAATTCTGAGATAAGCTTATGATCATGGTATGTTGTCATGTTTTACTTTGGTATTCCCAAAATGTATGTATGTTTGGTGTCATCTACTATCAGAAGTGTCAGCCTTGGCCAGGAGTGGCCTTACCCATACATAATGGAAGTGACCGTCTTAAAAATGTCAAAGGTTTTGCTCCACCATTAACTTTCTGAATTGCCATTGTGATTTGACTTGTGGCCATCAACAATGTCATAACATAATTGCCATGACACCGTACTACATTTTACAAGTATGTATACTGTATGTCAACGTGTATATTGTAACCCAGTATCCAACGGCCCCATCTTGACCTGTTGTGGGTTTCACCACTTCAACACCCTGACATTCAAAGAGACGATCCTAATCTCTTTTTTTTTTTTTTGCACATCATTTATTTAAAGGAACACAAAAAGAAAGGTTGTTTAAAGAATTTCACGCCTCATTACCTGAAGTCTGTTCCTTGAAGTTATACTAATGCCATGGAGCTATCATATTCCTCAAAGCTCTGTAAATCCACAGGGGATTAAGCACAAGAACTCCTATGTTGTCAGAGTCAATTCACAACCCAAAGACCACAGTGAGACACTTTACCTGTCTCAGAACCTGTCAATTCACAACCCCAAGACCACAGTGAGACACTTTACCTGTCTCAGTGAATGTGAAAGGCAAGCTGAATCAAGGGGTGACTCATGGGCCTGGGATTTGCAATTAGCAGGAAAGTTATGTTTCCCAACATGTTTCACAAAATTACAAAGCCAAACTCTCATTGGTTCAGTTCTCATTCTAACTGCTATTGGTTCAGTAGTTATTTTAACTGCTATTGGTTCAGTAGTTATTCTACCTGCTATTGGTTCAGTAGTTCTTCTAACTCCCATTGGTTCAGTAGTTCTTCTAACTGCTATTGGTTCAGTAGTTATTCTACCTGCTATTGGTTCAGTAGTTCTTCTAACTGCTATTGGTTCAGTAGTTATTCTAACTGATATTGGTTCAGTAGTTCTTCTACCTGCTATTGGTTCAGTAGTTCTTCTAACTGCTATTGGTTCAGTAGTTCTTCTAACTGCTATTTGTTCAGTAGTTCTTCTAACTTCTATTGGTTCAGTAGTTCTTCTAACTGCTATTGGTTCAGTAGTTATTCTACCTGCTATTTGTTCAGTAGTTCTTCTAACTTCTATTGGTTCAGTAGTTCTTCTAACTGCTATTGGTTCAGTAGTTCTTCTAACTGCTATTGGTTCAGTAGTTCTTCTAACTGATATTAGTAGAGTAGTTCTAACTTCTATTGGTTCAGTAGTTCTTCTAACTGCTATTGGTTCAGTAGTTCTTCTAACTTCTATTGGTTCAGTAGTTCTTCTAACTGCTATTGGTTCAGTAGTTCTTCTAACTTCTATTGGTTCAGTAGTTCTTCTAACTTCTATTGGTTCAGTAGTTCTTCTAACTGCTATTTGTTCAGTAGTTCTTCTAACTGATATTGGTTCAGTAGTTCTTCTAACTGCTATTGGTTCAGTAGTTCTTCTAACTGCTATTGGTTCAGTATTTCTTCTAACAGTCAGTTAATTGGCTGCTTTTCCTATATGAAAACGTGAATTGAAACATTCTGCTTTGCTGTGTGACTTGGATCACATGTTTGAAGCTGAGAACACACTGCAGAGAGCGGTGTATTAAATGATCCCATGGCAAATCAATCCCACAGGTCCCCACACACGTACACGCACACGCACACACACACACACGAGAGAGATGGGGGCCTTACTGTCATTTAAGCATCTTTCTTTCCTTTAATGTTGCACTATGGACTTTATTGGAATGTGGATGGAGATATGGCTCTGGTCATTGGTTTCTTTACTTCCAGTGATACAGGAATTAACAGTTAGGACAAATCACCACCATGGTTTGTCGCTAATTTGCAGGAAGGTTTTTAGGTCTCCTTCGAGGTAAAAGGAACAAAAATACAATATTTCCTGCTCATGTGAGAGTTCACAGCTGAGAAAGTTTAATTTTCTACTTAGAGAGCTAAATTCAGGAGCAGCATTGGGAACCTGGTGAGAGAGCCCAGATGAAAGGTGTCTGTGGATGTATCTCACAGTTAGACACACAAACAACTGAAAATAACTCTAGCACTTAGGAATGGCATGCTATTATCTGAAAAATAACCTGCATTTTTCTCCATAGGCACTTCCCAACAAATAGGTGTTTCTGCAAACTGAGACTTTGATGAGTCTCTGCTGTGCTCGGCTTTTGTTAAAGGTGAACATCTAGCTTTGTGTCTTGACGCTTGTGGACAAGCAAGACTTAGAAAGCTTTTGAAACAAGCAGTTTCTTTCTGGTCGAGGCTTTCATCTTATTTACTGGATAGGTCCTGCTACTTTGGAGTAGATGTTTGTTGTTGTGAGAGTTAGCCTCTGGCTAGCCTTAACCTCAGCTAGAGTTAGCCTCAGCTAGCCTTAGCCTCAGCTAGCCTTAGCCTCAGCAAGCCTTCCCCAATGGGGGGGTAGAGCACCCTGCTAGCTTTAGGAAATCAGGTTGTTCTTAAAGAGGACAAAGCCCAAGCAATGATTCGAGAAAGCGGCCTGATAACTTTGTGTCGGGTGAAAGCAAAACACAGCAGGCTAAAAATGCTTCTCCACATTGGAGATAGTTACTCCTTTGGGGACACTTTGACCCCCCTGCTTACCTGAGAGGATCAGTGAGGAGTGTTGAAGGGAGAGAAATTCACTGGGTTTAAGGGCCGAACCTCATATCCTCTTTCCCTATGGGAGAAATGGGAAACGTGGATTCGTTTAACAGGGTAAGGGGTAATTATGTAAACGACCGTGTCCAACGATGTCGTATGTTGCTTTTTGGTGCCATTTCAATGGACTAAAATGACATTTTGAAGAACATTATGACACGTCCATTCACAAGTTGCTTATAGTTATGCCCCTTCTGTCATTAAAATGTTGGTTTGGATTACATCTGAATTGTAAATGATTCTACACAAGGCCTCGGGTGTTATGGGGACAGACGTGCTTTAAAAAAGGATTCAAGCCATGCTTCATCTCCACCAAACCCAGCAATTAAAACAAAAACTAGAAATAAAGGAAACTCACCTCACGAGCTTAAACACTTGTGAAAGACTTTGTTATTATCGGAGGGGGTGGGGCCGACAATAGCGCGGAACACAAAGACACAATGGACTCAACGAGCCCCTGGGTTTGGCACTAGGACATCAGAGGCCCTGTAATCTGTCCTTTGTGTCCCTATCGTCTGTCTTGCCCCCGGCTCGTCCCCCTCGTTCTCACCAGCAGGTTTTCTCGTCCTCGCTAAGCTCTGAGCCAAATCGTCGACCCCCTAACTCCCATCTGACCCTGGTCTGACCCCGGACAGGTCAGGGAAAGGAGAAGGTGACAGTTGGTACTAGTGAAGTTCTGGTGACATGGAAGTCATTGGGGACTGATGCTGTTGGGCCTATAAGAACCGCTTTACCGCCATATAGCCTAATTCATCTTCATCAAATCTTCCTCTGAGTAGGATAAAATAGTCCAGGGGTAGACAACCCTGTTCCTGGAGTGCCACAGGTACTGCACAATTTTGTTCCAACTAGGCACCACACCTGACCAACTGAGCTAATTGATCAGGTTGTGATTATCTAAATTCAACACACCTGATCTTCCAGGTTGGTTTAATCAAAAACATGAAGCGCCTGCAGCCCTCCAGGTCCAGGGTTACCTACACCTGGAAAAAAGGAACAAGTAAAATGCACGTAACTTGTCCCTGAGAGTTTCAAGTTCCTTGGTGTCCACATCACCAATGAACTATCATGGTCCAAACATACCAAGACAGTCGTGTAGAGGGCATGATAAAAACCTTTTCCCCCTCAGGAGACTGAAAAGATTTGGCATGGGCCCCCAGATCCTCAAAAGGTTCTACAGCTACACCATCGAGAGCATACTGACCGGTTGCATCACCGTCTGTTATGGCAACTGCTCGGCATCTGACCGTAAGGCGCTACAGAGGGTAGTGCGAACGGCCCAGTACATCACTGGAGCCAAGCTTCCTGCCATCCAGGACCTATATAATAGGCGGTGTCAGAGGAAAGCCCATAAACTTGTCAGAGATTCCAGTCACTCAAATTATAGACTGTTTTCGCTGCTACCATACGGCCAGCGGTACCGGAGTCTAGGACCAAAAGGCTCCTCAACAGCTTCTACCTCCAAGCCATTAGACTGCTGAACAATTCATAAAAATTGCCACCTGACAATTTACATTGAGACCCCCTTGTACACTGCTGCTACTCGCTGTTTGTTTGTTATGCATAGTCACTTCGCCCCCCACCTGCCTGTAAAGACTACGACAACTAGCCTGTACCCCTGCACACTGACTCAGTACCGGTTTTCTTCTTGTTGAACTGCACTGTTGGTTAAGGGCTTGTAAGTGAGCATTTCATCGTAAAGTCTACATTTGTTGTATTCGGCGCATGTTGCAAATAAAGTTTGATTTGATTTGGTAACATCACATGCACAAACAGCAATCACATGAACTATCACATTGCACCTGCTAGTGGTTACTGGTTTGGGCAAGGCTAGGACATATTTTGTCACTTTCACAATGGAGTTATACAAAAACAATGGAGTTTTAGGGGAAAAAGCAGGAAATCTACGCTTGAGGAGATACTGTATGCAAATATGCTTTACTTTAACTGCTATTTCACAACATTGGAAGGTACTTACTTACAGTTGAAATGTGAAACTAACACCAGCACCACATACTCTACTGGAGAGTCAATATCCAGTTTATATAAACACGTAACCTGTTTGTCGATGAACACAAATGCTTGAGCTCCTCACCGGGGTTAAATTGTAAGGAAACATTTGAGTGCACTAAACACTCTATAAGTTTTAATCCTGCCCCGAGGTCCTGGTAAACAGTGACAACCTTAACACACGCCCCCTTCTCCTTTAGTTGCACACTTATAAACTGATAAATAGGGTCTTTTAAGTAAACATTTTTGAGAAAAGGGAGTGTCCATATCTTTTCTTTAAAAAGGTCCCCCCAAAATATCCAAAACTCCCCCATTTTATGCATGTTTTTATGATTGTGCTTTCTTCACACCTGTGCTGTTGTCTCATTCCATTATCTGTGTACCATCTGCATGCAGCCAGCATTTTACAGTCCATAGTTCTGAATAGACTGCAGTCTGTATTGTTGTCTAGCCCTTCTGTCTCTGTATCTGACTACAGGACTATGCTGGATCCCCGACAGCTTTGAACCACATCCAGGTAACCCAGGCTGTTTCTCTGAATTGGTTCCAAATATATTCATCTGACACTATTTCCACTGCTCTGAATGATGTACCACCATAAATGATGTAGCACCAATGAAAATGCATAGGTGATGCCCACATAAACCCAAGGAGCAGACTGTATTCCCATCAATTTCGCATCAAGGCTAGCTGACTTGAATAACAATTTAGTCAATCAATTATAAGAGCCAAATGGGGCTCTGGAGGCCAGATATAGCCTAATATGGATGTATACCATTAAAGGGGTAATCTGTCACTGGTACATACATTTTTGGAACATTTTGATCACATATTTTAGATTATAAACTGGGTTGTTCGAGCCCTGAGTGCTGATTGGCTGACAGCCGTGGTATATCGTATACCACAGGTATGACAAAACATGTATTTTTACTGCTCTGATTATGTTGGTAACCAGTTTATAATAGCAATAAGGCACCTCGGGGGTTTGTGGTATATGGCCAATATACCACGGCTAAGGTGTGTATTCAGGCACTCCACGTTGCGTCGTGCGTAAGAACAGCACTTAGCCATTGTATATTGGCCATATACCACACCTCTTCGGGCCTTATTGCTTAAATATAATCTTGTTTAACTCTATTATTTGTAAATTCTCCAGCCCCATCCGCTAGCTGTTTACCAACATAGTGGTTGGATGCCCACTTTGTTGTTGTTTGAACTGCAGATTGCACCTTTAAGGCTAGTATTCAGTCATTGCTGATTGTGAATTTTCCCTGTTTACATGTGCTGGACTATCGATTCCTATATTAAGTGTCATCTCCCATCATCCAGGAAAATCTATCACAATCTGTCAAGATGGAATTCCAGCGAAAGTATTTGACTAAATCTTTAACCGTCTGTGTGTCCTGCATGTGAAGTACAGTATGCTGAACTTTAACCAGGCTCAACCCTAACCTGTACAACAGAAAACTAATTACAAGCCAATTTACAAGCAAATTATTAGGTAACATATTTAAAAGATTCAACATTTAATTAATTTTAGGTTTAACATGCCAACTGCTGAGTGAAAACCATGTGGGTTAGTAGTAACTCAGCCTGCATTGGCCCATATACTCTGTTGCAACACCAAAAAAGGTTGTAAATGTTTTCACAATTACATAAAGTGTGGCCAAATGAATGTTTGCATTACATCAAGAAAAGCATGACTTCAATGGCAGCATTTACACATGCTTTCCCTCAGACTTTTGGGCACCTCTTGTTAACCACACATCCACCTGAGCCAGGTTGAATATTACCAAGGAAACGTACAACAAGGAGCGGCTAGCCAGTATGACAAAGGTCAAAAAAATATATATAATGTTTCCAGTCCTTCGTACTGTAACAGATTTGCCATGGTTCCCTTGCTACCTTTGTGAGAGATGTTTGAGATTACCTTTCATTTCCTGGTCTGATAATGACAGTGGATGAAAGTCGGGCAGATGTGAGCAAACACGTTTTTTGAAGTAAACAAAATGGTGGACAACAAAACGTTTTCAGAGACCAAGACCAATTTATTAAATCATTATTTGTTTGGGAACCAATGCGGGGCTGTATAACATCTTTATGGCCTACTTCAGTTATACAGCTATAATAAAATTCAAGACTCACACAAATGACTTTGCCAGTAAAACGTTCTAGTCTAATTAATCTCATTAGAGGTTGTAAAAACGTTGCGACCCCTTGTCATTCATGTAGTGATGTGTTATTATAAACAATACAAGTTAGTGTATTTCAACCAGCAAGATGGTTACCACAACATAAAAAACTGCATCTACGACACTACAGAGACAGTTGTGTTACTCGTAATCTCTGTAGCAATGTCTGATATGTTAGCAGATACAGTGCCCTATCGCTCCCACCAGTGTTTAACTATTTCTAAGCTGTTATTGTCTGCGACTGAAAGAGTAAAGCATTTTCCCATAACACCCAGCCATAGATGTATCACAGTGATGTCTGTTCCTCTCCTTGGAGCCCATCTGATAGCACCCCCCACCCCCCCCCACCCCACCCCCCACCCCCACCCCCCCACCACTACCGTTAGCGCCTCTCTTCTTACTCCTCCGCCTTTCCTTGTCCTTAACGCTCTCCTGCTCTTTTTACATGGTTGTTGCAATCTAGAAATGTTTCTGATCGTTCCAGTTTGGCTACCTGTCCTAACGGCGATAAACAATCAAGCACATTACCATGGCTCTTCGGTGAGTAGGGTGAGTATAGATTGAGTATAGATTGAGTATAGATTGAGTATAGGGCGAGTACAGCTTGAGTATAGATTGAGTATAGATTGAGTCTAGATTGAGTATATGGTGAGTATAGATTGAGTATTGATTGAGCATAGGGTGAGTATAGATTGAGTACAGCTTGAGTATAGACTGAGTATAGATTGAGTTTAGATTGAGTATAGATTGAGCATATGGTGAGTATAGATTGAGTATAGACCGAGTATTGATTGAGCATAGGGTGAGTATAGATTGAGTACAGCTTGAGTATAGACTGAGTATAGATTGAGTTTAGATTGAGCATATGGTGAGCATAGGGTGAGTATAGATCAAATCAAATCAAATCAAATTTTATTAGTCACATCCGCTGAATACAACAGGTGTAGACCTTACAGTGAAATGCTTACTTACGAGCCCCTAACCAACAATGCAGTTATAAAAAATACGGATAAGAATAATAAATAAAAGTAACAAGTAATTGAATAGCAGCAGTAAAGGTTAGGTTAGTTGAGGTAATATGTACATGTAGGTACAGAAGAGTTATTAAAGTGACTATGCATAGATGATAACAACAGAGAGTAGCAGCGGTGTAAAAGAGGGGCGGGGGTTGGGCAATGCAAATAGTCTGGGTAGCCATTTGATTAGATGTTCAGGAGTCCTATGGCTTGGCGGTAGAAGTTGTTTAGAAGCCTCTTGGAACTAGACTTGGCGCTCCGGTACCGCTTGCCGTGTTTTAGCAGAGAGAACAGTTTATGACTAGGGTGGCTGGAGTCTTTGACAATGTTTAGGGCCTTCCTGTGACACTGCCTGGTATAGAGGTCATGGATGGCAGGAAGCTTTGCCCCAGTGATGTACTGGGCCGTTCGCGTTACCCTCTGTAGTGCCTTGCGGTCGGAGTCCGAGCAGTTGCCATACCAGGCAGTGATGCAACCAGTCAGGATGCTCTCGATGGTGCAGCTGTAGAACCTTTTGAGGATCTGAGGACCCATGCCAAATCTTTTCAGTCTCCTGAGGGGGAATAGGTTTTGTCGTGCCCTCTTCACGACTGTCTTGGTGTGCTTGGACCATGTTAGTTTGTTGGTGATGTGGACACCAAGGAACTTGAAGCTCTCAACCTGCTCCACTGCAGCCCCGTCCATGAGAATGGGGGCATGTTCGGTCCTCTTTTCCTGTAGTCCACAATCATGTCCTTTGTCTTGATCACGTTGAGGGAGAGGTTGTTGCCCTGGCAGCACAAGGCCAGGTCTCTGACCTCCTCCCTATAGGCTGTCTCGTCGTTGTCGGTGATCAGGCCTACCACTGTTGTGTCATCAGCAAACTGAATGATGGTGTTGGAGTCGTGCCTGGCCGTGCAGTCATGAGTGAACAGGGAGTACAGGAGGGGACTGAGCACGCACCCCTGAGGGGCCACCGTGTTGAGGATCAGCGTGGCGGATGTGTTGTTACCTACCCTTACTACCTGGAGGTGGCCCGCAGGAAGTCCAGGATCCAGTTGCAGAGGGAGGTGTTTAGTCCCAGGGTCCTTAGCTTATTGATGAGCTTTGAGGGCACTATGGTGTTGGGCGCGGAGCTTTAGTCAATGAATAGCATTCTCACATAGGTGTTCCCATGGCAGTGTGGAGTGCAATAGAGATTGCATCCTTTATTCTCCATGTTTGCTAGCAGAATGGAAGGAAGTGGGGATTTATTCGATCGCCTACGTCTTCTCAGAAGGCAGCCCCACTCTCCGGCCCCTTTTTCTCTGCCTCCTCTTCATGCAAATCACAGGGATCTGGGCCTGTTCCTGAGAAAGCAGTATATCGTTCGCGTCGGGCTCGTCAGACTCGTTAAAGGAATACGAGGATTCTGCCGGTCCGTGGTGAGTAATAACAGTTCTGATGTCCAGAAGTTATTTTCGGTCATAAGAGATGGTAGCGGCAACCTTATGTACAAAAAAAACCCACAAAAAAAACACAAACGGTTGGGGACACGTAAAACGTCTGCCTTCTCCAGCACCATTTAGATTGAGTATAGTGTGAGTATAGATTGAGTATAGGGTGAGTATAGATTGAGTATAGGATGAGTATAGATTGAGTACAGGGTGAGCATAGGGTGAGTATAGATTGAGTATAGGGTGAGCGTAGATTGAGTATAGGGTGAGTATAGATTGAGCATAGGATGAGGATAGGGTGAGCATAGAGTGAGTATAGATTGAGCATGGACTGAGTATAGATTGAGCATGGGTTGAGTATAGGGTGAGTATAGATTGAGCATAGGGTGAGTATAGATTGAGTATAGATTGAGTATAGATAGAGTATAGATAGAGCATAGGGTGACTATAGATTGAGTGTAGAAGGAGCATGGATTGAGTATAGATTTAGTATAGATTGAGCATAGATAGAGCATAAGGTGAGCATGGATTGAGTATAGGGTGAGTATAGATAGAGCATAGGGTGAGTATAGATTGAGTATAGTAGAGCATAGGGTGAGCATGGTTGAGTATAGGGTTGATATAGGGTTGATATATGGTGAGTAAAGGGTTGATAGAGGGTGAGTAAAGGGTTGATATAGCGTTGATATAGGGTTGATATAGGGTGAGTAAAGGGTTGATATAGGGTTGATATAGGGTGAGTATAGGGTTGATATAGGGTGAGTATAGGTTTGATATAGGGTTGATATAGGGTTGATATAGGGAGAGTAAAGGGTTGATATAGGGTGAGTATACGGTTGATATAGGGTTGATATAGGGTGAGTATAGGGTTGATATAGGGTTGATATAGGGTGAGTATAGGGTTGATATAGGGTTGATATAGGGTGAGTAAAGCATTGATATAGGGTGAGTATACGGTTGATATAGGGTGAGTAAAGAGTTGATATAGGGTTGATATAGGGTTGATATAGGGTGAGTATAGGGTGAGTAAAGGGTTGATATAGGGTGAGTAAAGGGTTGATATAGTGTTGATATAGGGTGAGTAAAGGGTTGATATAGGGTTGATATAGGGTGAGTAAAGGGTTGATATAGGGTTGATATAGGGTGAGTATAGGGTTGATATAGGGTTGATATAAGGTTGATATAGGGTGAGTATAGGGTTGATATAGGGTTGATATAGAGTGAGTATAGGGTTGATATAGGGTGAGTAAAGGGTTGATATAGGGTTGATATAGGGTGAGTATAGGGTTGATATAGGGTGAGTATAGGTTTGATATAGGGTTGATATAGGGTTGATATAGGGTGAGTATAGGGTGAGTAAAGGATTGATATAGGGTTGATATAGGGTGAGTATAGGGTTGATATAGGGTGAGTATAGGTTTGATATAGGGTTGATATAGGGTGAGTAAAGGGTTGATATAGGGTGAGTATACGGTTGATATAGGGTGAGTATAGGGTTGATATAGGATGAGTATAGGGTTGATATAGGGTTGATATAGGGTGAGTATAGGGTTGATATAGGGTTGATATAGGGTGAGTATAGGGTTGATATAGGGTTGATATAGGGTGATATAGGGTGAGTAAAAGGTTGATATAGGGTTGATATAGGGTGAGTAAAGAGTTGATATAGGGTTGATAAAGGGTTGATATAGGGTTGATATAGGGTGAGTAAAGGGTTGATATAGGGTGAGTATATGGTTGATATAGGGTGAGTATAGGGTTGATATAGGGTCAGTATACGGTTGATATAGGGTTGATATAGGGTGATATAGGGTGAGTAAAAGGTTGATATAGGGTTGATATAGGGTGAGTAAAGTGTTGATATAGGGTTGATAAAGGGTTGATATAGGGTGATATAGGGTGAGTATAGGGTTGATATAGGGTGAGTATACGGTTTATATAAGGGTGATATAGGGTGAGTAAAGGGTTGATATAGGGTGAGTATAGGGTGAGTATAGGGTTGATATAGGGTTGATATAGGGTGAGTATACAGTTGATATAGGGTTGATGTAGGGTGAGTAAAGGGTTGATATAGGGTTGATATAGGGTGAGTATACAGTTGATATAGGGTTGATGTAGGGTGAGTAAAGGGTTGACATAGGGTTGATATAGGGTGAGTAAAGGGTTGATATAGGGTTGATAAAATTGTCCTCCCTGGAAGCCTGTGTTTCAGACATAAGGAAGTGGATGGCGGCAAATGTTCTACTTTTAAACTCGGACAAAACATATGCTAGTTCTAGGTCCCAAGAAACAAAGAGATCTTCTGTTGAATCTGACAATTGATCTCAATGTTTGTACAGTCGTCTCAAATAAAACTGTGAAGGACCTCGGCGTTACTCTGTATCCTGATCTCTCTTTTGACGAACACAACAAAGACAGATTTCTTTCCATCTACATAACATTGCGAAAATCTGAAACTTTCTGGCCAAAAATGATGCAGAAAAATGTATCTATGCTCTTGTCACTCCTAGGTTAGACTACAGCAATGGTCTACTTTCCGTCTACCTGGATAAAGCACTAAATAAACTTCAGTTAGTGCTAAACACGGCTGCTAGAATCTTGACTAGAACCAAAGCATTTTTATCATATTACTCCAGTGCTAGCCTCTCTACACCAGCTTCCTGTTAAGGCAAGGGCTGATTTCAAGGTTTTACTGCTAACCTACAAAACATTACATGGGCTTGCTCCTACCTATCTTTCCGATTTGGTCCTGCCGTACATACCTACACGTACGCTACGGTCAAAAAACGCTGGCCTCCTTACTGTCCCTAGAATTTCTAAGCAAACAGCTGGAGGCAGGGCTTTCTCCTATAGAGCTCCATTTTTATGGAATGGTCTGCCTATCAATGTGAGAGACGTAGACTCGGTCTCGACCTTTAAGTCTTTATTGAAGACTCATCTTTTCAGTAGGTCCTACGATTGAGTGTAGTCTGGCCCAGGAATGTGAAGGTGAACGGAAAGGCACTGGAGCAACGAACCGCCCTTGCTGTCTCTCCCTGGCCGGTTCTCCTCTCTCCACTGGGATTCTCTGCCTCTAACCCTATTACAGGGGCCGAGTCACTGGCTTACTGGTGCTCTTCCATGCTGTCCCTAGGAGGGGTGCGTCACTTGAGTGGGTTGAGTCACTGACGTGATCTTCCTGTCCGGGTTGGTGCCCCCCCTTGGATTTGTGCCGTGGGGGAGATCTTCGTGGGCTATACTCGGCCTTGTCTCAGGATGGTAAGTTGGTGGTTGGAGATATCCCTCTAGTGGTGTGGAGGCTGTGCTTTGGCAAAGTGGGTGGGGTTATATCCTGCCTGTTTGGCCCTGTCCGGGGGTATCGTGGTACGGGGCCACAGTGTCTCCCGACCCCTCCTGTCTCAGCCTCCAGTATTTAGGCTGCAATAGTTTTTGTGTCAGGGGGCTAGGGTCAGTCTGTTATATCTGGAGTATTTCTCCTGTGTTATCCGGTGTCCTGTGTGAATTTAAGTTCGCTCTCTCTAATTCTCTCTCTATCTCTTTCTTTCTCTCTCTCAGAGACCTGAGCCCTAGGACCATGCCTCGGGACTACCTGGCCCGATGACTCCTTGCTGTCCCCAGTCCACCTGGCCATGCTGCTGCTCCAATTTCAACTGTTCTGCCTGCGGCTATGGAACTCTGACCTGTTCACCAGACGTGCTACCTGTCCCAGGCCAGCTGTTTTCAACTCTCTAGAGACAGCATGAGTGGTAGAGATACTCTGAATGATCGGCTATGAAAACCAACTGACATTTACTCCTGAGGTGCTGACCTATTGCACCCTCTACAACCACTGTGATTATTATTATTTGACCCTGCTGGTCATCTATGAACATTTGAACATCTTGGCCATGTTCTGTTATAATCTCTACCCGGCACAGCCAGAAGAGGACTGGCCACCCCTCATAGCCTGGTTCCGGCCTTACTAGGAAGTTTTTCCTAGCCACCGTGCTTCTACACCTGCATTGCTTGCTGTTTGGGATTTTAGGCTGGGTTTCTGTACATCACTTTGCGACATCAGCTGATGTAAGAAGGGCTTTATATATACATTTAGTTGATTGATTGATATTTCATCTGTCATGATGAGCGTCCGTCCCCCTATCCCCTAGCCAAGGATCTCCTATCTCTGGTTGGAAATAGAGATACTGCAGCACCTCTCACAGTTAGCCGTCACAGTTAGCCGTCACAATTAGCAGTCTCAGTTTGTTCTCTCAGTTTGTTCTCTCAGTTAGCTCTCTCAGTTAGCTGACTCAGTTAGCTCTCTCAGTTAGTCCTCTCAGTTAGCCCTCTCAGCTAGCCCTCTCAGTTAGCCATCACAGTTAGCCGTCACAGTTAGTTGTCTCAGTTAGCTGTCTCCGTTAACTGTCACAATCTCAGACCTCTGACCTAGGCCAGCTGTAAAGCAGACACTGGGAGTCAGGAAGCAAGTACAGGGGGTGAATTTAATAATTCAAAAAACACGGCACAACACAAAACAAGAGTAGCATCTGGACATGAGAAACACAACTAATAGTGCCTGGGGAAAGAACCAAAGGGAGTGACAGATATAGGGGAGGTAATCAGGAAGGTGATGGAGTCCAGGTGAGTCTCATGAGGCGCAGGTGCGCGTAACGATGGTGGCAGGTGTGCGTAATAATAAGTAAACTGGCGACAATGAGAGTCAGAGACGGGGAACGAGGAGTAGATGTGACACCAGCACAGGTTGTGTGAGAAAGCTATTTGTAATTGAACAACTTGAGGCAAATTTACTTTTGGGGCATTGTCACGGGTGTCATTGGGTAGAGATGACCAAAACGCAGCGGGAATGTGGATGCTCATCTTTATAATTTATGAAATAAAGAGAACCTCAAAAACAACAAAACAAAAGAACGACAGACGACAGTTTCACAGGCTAAGAACACTAGCAGTGCAAAAGACAACTACCCACAAAATCCCCAGGTGAAAACAAGCATCTAATATATGACTCCCAATCAGGAACAACGACGTACAGCTGTTCCTGATCGGAAGCCACACAAACCATGCAGAAATAGACAGACTAGAAAACCATAGAAAACCAACACTAGAACATATACTCAAACCCCAGACTACATAAACCAAACACCCCTTTAATGACACACACAACCCCAACCATACAAAACAAATACCCTTCTGCCACGTCCTGACCAAATTATAATACAATTACTCCCTCTGCTGGTCAGGACATGACAGTACCCCCCCCCAAAGGTGCACCTAAACAACCAAAAAAACAACCAAAAAATAAACCCCTAACTAAAGAGAGGGAAGGGAGGGTGGCTGCCATCAACGACGGCACCTGTCCTACACCCCCCCCCTCCCCAACCCACCTATACTGGAGGTGGCTCAGGTTCTGGCCTACTGTCCTCCAGACTGTAGGCAGACTCTCTTGGCTCCGGACCGTAGGCAGATTCACTTGGTTCCGGGTCGTAGGCAGACTCATTCAGTTCCGTGCTGTAAGCAGACTCACACAATTCACAGTTATTGTCAACCTCATTCTGTTCCGGACCACAGGCAGACTCACTCGGTTCCGGACCGCAGACAGACTCACTCGGTTCCGGACTGCATGCAGACTCACTCGGTTCCGGACTGCATGCAGACTCACTCGGTTCCGGACCGCAGGCAAACTCACTCGGTTCCGGATCGCAGGCAGACTCACTCGGTTCCGGATCGCAGGCAGACTCACTCGGTTCCGGATCGCAGGCAGACTCACTCGGTTCTGCACAGTGGGCCGTCTTCCTTGGTTCCGAACTGTAGGCTATCTCACTCGGTTCTGCACAGTGGGCCGTCTCCCTTGGTTCCGAACTGTAGGCCGTCTCACTCGGTTCCGGGCTTAACACTCTCACCGGATACTCATGACGGGGTACTGTTGTCGGATACTCTGGACGGGGCACTGTTTCTGGACACTCTGGACGGGGCACTGTTTCCGGAAGCTCTGGACGGGGCACTGTCTCCGGACTCTCGAGGCTGGGCTGACGCACTGGAAGCCTGATGCGTGGGGCTGGTAGTGGAGGTACCAGGCTGGAGACACGCACCCTAGGGCTAGTGCGGGAAGCAGAAACCGGCCGAGAGGAACTAATATTACGCACTAGAAGCCTGATGCGTGGTGCTGGTACTGGAACTGCCAGTTTGAGCACACGCACCTCATGGCTAGTGCGAGGAGCGGGAACAGGCTGAGTAGGACTAGGCTGACTCACTGAAAGCTTGATGCGTGGTGCTGGTACTGGACGTGCCAGCCTAGGGGTTCGCACCTAGGGGTCAACACGAGAGGCGGGAACTGGAAAAACTGGGCCATGGAGGCGCACAGGCGGTCTTAATCGCACCTCCTGCACAACCCGTCCTGGCTGGATGGAGCTAGCAGCCCTGTACGAGCGGGGTGCTAGTACAGGGCGAACTGGGCTGTGCAGGGGCCTGATGGTTACCGTGCGTAGAGCGGGTGTAGGGTAGCCTAGTCCTAGGAGGTGTACCGGCAACCAGACGCGCTGCGCAGGCGTCCTCCTACCAGGCTGGATGCCCACTCTAGCACGGCATCTGCGAGGGGCTGGAATAACGCGCACCGGACTGTGCGTGCGTATGGGCGAGATCGTGCGCACTTCCTTAAACTTCGGCGCCCTCCACTCCATACGTTTCTCCATATAAGCACGGGTAGCTGGCTTAGGGCTCATCCTTGGCCCAGCCAAACTACCCGTGTGCCCCCCCAAAAAAATATATTGGGGGTGCCTCTCGTGCTTCTCCCTCAGCGCGTACATGGCCTCATACCGACGCCTCTCTGCCTTAGCTTCCTCTATTTCTTCCCGTGGGCGACGGTATTCCCCAGCCTGGTGCCAAGGTCCAGCCCCGTCCAGAATTTCCTCCCACGTCCATTTCTCTCGATAGTCCATATAATCCACCTGCTGCTCCTTTCTCTGCTGCCTGGTCTTTTTGTGGTGGGTAGTTGTCTTTTGCACTGCTAGTGTTCTTAGCCTGTGAAACTGTCGTCTGTCGTTCTTTTGTTTTGTTGTTTTTGAGGTTCTCTTTATTTAATAAATTATAAAGATGAGCATCCACATTCCCGCTGCGTTTTGGTCATCTCTGCCCAACGACACCCGTGACAGGCATTGAGGACTTGTGTCTGTCTTATAAAGGCCTTGTCAGAGCATTTATGTTGCAGCCATTTCTTGTCCAATCCATCTGAGAATATATACTTTAACTAAACTAAACAATCATGTAAACCCCTGAAATATTGTATTATTTAGTTAGAATTTGCCTCATCAAATACAACTTTATAGGTTAAAATAATTCTTACACTGAAACACTTGATAAATACGGGCCCTGCTCAGAGAAACATTTGATTCAAGTTTTTTTCTGATTGCTTAGGCACTATCATTGAAACTATAGGGTATTTTTTCAAAACTCTACACACGAACCACAAAACCTTACACCAAACCAGCAAAACATTATACATCTCTTGCAAAAGTAAACAATTCTTGCAGAACTCTTCAAACTCTTTAAAAAAAAAAATTTTTTTGCCTCAATACAGCACTGTACACGCAAAACATCATTTGAATAAGCACACGAAGCACCAACTACGCACTGATAGTATAAATGAAAAACACTTTTGCTTTTTCTGCGTGCTAGGCATAGCAGTTTGCAATAAAGTTTTGTCATACAGGTAGTAAACACACATACACACAGGTATCCGAATGTGTAAAGTATCGAGGTGCATTCCGAACATAACACACTATCAGTACAAATAAGGGGTCAAAAGTTCATTTTTTTCTCAAAATGTTCTAACACTCCTCAAACAACAAAAGCGCAGAAGAAGAAAACCAAAACATTTGTGCCAGAAAAAAAAAGAACAGAATAAAATTAGGCTAAATCTCGCCTTCTTTGTGGGTCTGGCCATAAGACTTCATCCACATCACATGCGATGTTGTCTTGAGCTAGGCAGCGTGGAAAGTATCACCAGGAATGCCATGCAGTGTTGTATGGGCCTAGGATTGCATGATGGTGAAGGACGCCGTTTTGACTAACAGCCGCACACATTGTTGTTGCCATCACGTTGTCCAGGGACGACGTTGATGATGGCACGGTGGTCCGATGATATTTCTGCCGCGGCCCCTTGTTTTTGCAAGGTTGAAACTGGCCTTGTCCACATATATTAGCTCATGATGCACTGCATCTGCTTCTAGCTCCATGACTCTCTGAAAGAGACAAGACAAAACAATGTAGCACAGTATGAAAAGACAGGGATCAGTCAATATGATGTAGCACCATACACTTCCAGATCCAGTACCAATGATAGGATAGTATAGTATATTCATATCTCAGTTGTTTTACACGGTCTGAGTTTCTTTCGAAAGGGACTCTGTTCAGCTGCTTCATCCTAATTCTATTGCGTTTCAGTAGACGAGACAGTGCAGAGAGACTCACCCTGTTGACGTTTTGGAATATGGTGTTACCTGCCATTATTTGGTCCTGCAGTTCTCTGAGTCTGATGGAGTTATTTGCAATGACCAAATTTACAATGTGGGTCTAGTGCTCTGGGGTGTACAGTCAACCTCTTCCACCAGATACTGGTTTTCTTGCAGTTCTGTAAAAACATTTGAATGATTTTAGTGATAAATCTTTCTCATTATAAAAGTACAGAACATATTACTGTACCAGTAAGACTACAGCACTTATAGTTACTTACCGGTTCTCATTTCGATATATCAGGATGATACCTGCAACAGTATAGCAGCTCAGATTTGGTTGAACCCGTTGCCCAGCCTCCCTCATGCTCATCCAATGGTTGACAACACGGTTGACCACAGTCGCTCTGATTTCATCAGCTATTGGGTTACTGACTCCTCTTCCTCTTCTCCGTCCTCTCCCCTTCCCCATCCTACATCACCTCTTCCTCCTCCTCCTCTTACTTCTTCACCTCCTCGTCCTCCTCTAGTTTTCACCCCTCTTACTCTCTGTCCAATATTGGCCTCCATTGTTGTCTAAACCAAATGTTTACCTGTGGCCTATTTATAGTACTCAAGCTCTGATTTGTAAGTGAACTCATTATCTAAAAGGGTTTTCATATGTGTCAATGTGGAAAGGCAATTGGCAAAATAGTGTAGCAATGGAGAGACCAATTTTTACAGTTTTGATAGAAGTGTGTTTTAAAATTACAAACTGAGTGTAAAGCAGAGAAGGTGCATTCAGTCTGGCACACTTGGTAAATGCATTGGCTACAAGTGTTAATGGTTTCAGAGATAGTGCTTCAAGAATCACTGTTAGTGTTTAAGCATTCAGAAAAAAACTGTCATGTTTGGAAAATACTTACTATAGATTTCTGTCAAATCTCAACCACTCACAGAAAATGGAAGTATTAATGAAATTCTCAGTAAGATGAAACAACATTAGGTTTGTATAGTTATTGTTCAGAGACGCCACTCAGGTGAATTTCGCCAGGCCCTTTGGTATTTTCTTCTCATCAATGATCCTCTTTACAGTTTTTTTCCAGCTGCTTACACACAAAATCTTTTCATGTCACACGATTTTTGAAACCTCTCACTCAAAGTGCAAAACTACACACCAAATATCCAAAACCATAAGCTATTTCTCAGCCTTTGACTCAGTTGTCAATTGCATAAAACACTTTTTTCAAAACACTACACACAATTCTCTACCTAAAACACAAAAATCTAACAGGAAGTGACTTGCTTTCCTTTTCCAAACACAACCAATCAAAATGCTACACTTATTCACCAACAGTGTTTACATGGTATATCCAAAAATGTACTATTATGAAAGCAGTGTTTGCCATTTGATGCAAATGCTTCATTCTGACATGTGTTTATGGCATTTTGAATGCAGTGTTACATTTTGAAGGAGATATGAGGCATTTTGCATTTTGTGTGTGCAGTTTAGGGAATTGCGTGTAGAGTTTTGAAAAAAAAAGGAGACAGTTTTGAAAACGTGTGTAAGCAGTTGGAAAAAACTGTAAACGTCCTTGTCATACGAGTGTCACATAGTAGCCTCCACATGGTCCCGTTGACAAGTTATATGACCACCAACGGTTGCTGGGTCAGTGCTGGAGGTCAGTGAGATGTTCTACATAAAGAAGGGCTGTCACAATGGTTTCCTCAGTGCTTACTGTTTGGTGAGTGACATTGCATGTCAAGGTGTTTTGTGTCTGCTGAGGACACACATGCGCACGCACGCACCCCACACACACACACACACACACACTCATGCAGGTACACACACACACACACACACACACATATGCAGGTACACACACACACACTAATGCAGGTACACACACACACACACACACACACAGACAGACAGACAGACAGACAGACAGACAGACAGACAGACAGACAGACAGACAGACAGACAGACAGACAGACAGACAGACAGACAGACAGACAGACAGACAGACAGACAGACAGACACACAGACAGACACACAGACAGACACACAGACAATCTACACTCATATGCTAAAATTCACTCTAATTTTCTCTCTCTCTCTCTTTCTTATCATCAATCTTCTCGTCCCCTATTCCCCCCTCTATCTCTCTCTCTTTCTCTCGCTCTCTCTATCTATCTATCTATCTCTCTCTCTCTATCGCTCTCTCTCTATCTTTCTCTCTCTCTCTCTCGCTCTATCACTCTCTCTATCGCTCTCTCTCTCTTTCTCTCTCTCTCTCTCTATCACTCTCTCTTTCTCTCTCTCTCTCTCTCTCTCTCTATCACTCTCTCTCTCTCTCTCTCTCGCTCTCTATTTTGCTCTCTCTCTCTATCTCTCTATTGCTCTCTCTCTCTCGCTCACTCTCTCTCTCTCTCTCTCGCTCTCTCTCTCTCTCCTTCCTTTTTTCACACCTCTTTATTCGGGGTCACAGGCATCAGGGAGGTATCCATCAGGGCCCCTTACTTAGCCTGAACATGCCTCACTGGCAGTGAACAATAACAGGCCAAAGACAGCAAACTCGTGTTTGCTCTTAAGGGTGTGTGCGTGCACATGCGTGCCTGCGTGAGTCTGTGCACGTGTTTGAGATGAATAAACATGCATTTATGTTTTTTTTTGTGTTAATCTGTATATGTGCTTGTTTATCTATTGGTGGGGTAGTCATAGGATGTGTCTGACTAACTGTTCTGTTCCTGAAAGCTTCTGGTCAGCTGCCAATGACTGGTGACTTGGTTGTTTAAACAAGGTACAGGTTTTTGTATGTGGGGCAAGGGGGGGCATCCCATTTATTTATCCTTGATTATCATATTAAATAGATATTTATTTCAGTTCACGCTATGGAGTATCCCAACCAAGGAAGTGGAATGCTGACTGAACATTTAAGAAAAGTATTGGCATATTTGGTCATTACAATAGCTGAAATCAAACCATCTATTTTAAGCAACATATAGACTTGCTTACAACAACATAGAACTGGTTCATAGGACTGGTTCATAGAACTGGTTCATAGAACTGGTTCATAGGACTGGTTCATAGAACTGGTTCATAGAACTGGTTCATAGGACTGGTTCATAAAACTGGTTCATAAAACTGGTTCATAAAACTGGTTCATAGGACTGGTTCATAGGACTGGTTCATAAAACTGGTTCATAGGACTGGTTCATAGGACTGGTTCATAGAACTGGTTCATAGGACTGGTTCATAGGACTGGTTCATAAAACTGGTTCATAGGACTGGTTCATAGGACTGGTTCATAGAACTGGTTCATAAAACTGGTTCATAGGACTGGTTCATAGGACTGGTTCATAAAACTGGTTCATAGGACTGGTTCATAGGACTGGTTCATAGAACTGGTTCATAAAACTGGTTCATAGGACTGGTTCATAGAACTGGTTCATAAAACTGGTTCATAGAACTGGTTCATAGGACTGGTTGATAGGACTGGTTGATAGGACTGGTTCATAGGACTGGTTCATAGCACTGGTTCATAGAACTGGTTCATAGGCCTGGTTCATAGGACTGGTTCATAGGCCTGGTTCATAGGACTGGTTCATAGAACTGGTTCATAGGACTGGTTCATAGGACTGGTTCATAGAACTGGTTCATAGGCCTGGTTCATAGGACTAGTTCATAGGCCTGGTTCATAGGACTGGTTCAGAAAACAACATGTGGTGGAGAACAGAACGATGCTGTAGGCATGTCCTGGAGAACTGAACGGTGCAGTAGACATGTGGTGGAGAACTGAACGGTGCTGTAGTCATGTGGTGGAGAACTGAACGGTGCTGTAGTCATGTGGTGGAGAACTGAACGGTACTGTAGTCATGTGGTGGAGAATTGAACGGTGCTGTAGTCATGTGGTGGAGAATTGAACAGTGCTGTAGTCATGTGGTGGAGACCTGAACGGTGCTGTAGTCATGTGGTGGAGAACTGAACGGTACTGTAGTCATGTGGTGGAGAACTGAACGGTGCTGAAGACATGTGGTGGAGAACTGAACGGTACTGTAGTCATGTGGTGGAGAACTGAACGGTGC